>NC_080063.1:9704174-9789174 GCF_026212465.1 Amaranthus tricolor | reverse complement strand
TATGCATAACAAAAAGGGATTGAGATTCAATAATTCATCATCAAAATCATTGCTAGGGTTCCATCTAACCCTAGATTAAGAAACTACTCACACATATCAAATGCAACAAAACAAGAATTAATTAAAGAAAACATGATTAAAAGTAATAACAAGGAAAAGATAAAGAAATGATACTTGAAGTTGAATACCAAATGATGAACGAAAATAATTGAAAGTTACAGAGTATTTCTCCCAAAGTGAAGAATTGAGAATAATCTCAGAATAACCATCCCTACTTGTCTATTACATTCCCTAATGATAAAATATAAATCTGGCATTCAATTTGTTATTATTTATTCATTGATCTCTCATCTCTGATCTAACTTGAGTGTGTCAGAGGGGTTTTCCGGGAGATCACCCCCGGGCAAGGCTAACGTGTTGTGTTGCAGGACTTTAGGTTATTTCTACGGAGGGATTTAATCTCATTTCCACTTCACTAACTATTGACTTTGATAACACTTTCACTTCAGGTGTTTCAAGTGTCTCTTACAATTTCTCATTTTATTACCGAAACAATATCCATAAAAGCACACATCCCAAAAAAAGTATCCATATCCGCTGCAATTTGGACGCATGTAATGCGAAATCTGTAAATTTATACATTAGCAACATATACGAAGAATAACTTATGTTATATAATATTAAGATATAGTATATTGGAATTATTATTTCATTTAAGAGACAAGTTTATTTGTCATCACGTATGGAGTGGTTAACACCCTTTTTATAATTGCATTGGCATTAATTTATGGTAAAACTTGCTCAAAATAATCCCATTTTTGTCTGATTTTTGTACAAGAATCCCAAGCAGGTTGCAACAAGTGATTTGTTGACCTTCTTCTTCTTCTTCCAAGCATCTTCTTCTTGCATGATATTTCCTCCATTGAAACCAGTTAACCTTCTTCTGCATTAAAAACCATTTTTTTCTCTCATATACCTTCTTCTTCTCCATTAAAAACCATTCTCACTCCAATCTGATATGAAATCATTCTATATACAATGTACGGAACAAAATCAATTTATATTTCAAAATGTACAGAGCAATGTATATAATGAAAAGCTACTGATCTGTGCACAAATCAGTGTATAAACCTGATGTATAAACTTGATGTACAGATCAGTGAGTATATGCATCAGATTTTAATATCTAAGCATGCACATGTCTTCCTATGTCACATATGAAAATTAAGGGAGCATTTATAGAAGCCCAAGCTTTTAAGATCAATGAATTTGTGTGCATCTGACGAACCAAGTCAAATATTTAGGCGGTTTTTCCATGCTTAACATTTCGTCAAACAAAATCAGTGTATAAGCAGAAAATGAGATGCTGATGTTCAAATGCAAAAAATTAGTGAATAAGCAAAAAATCAGTGTACAAATATGTATTCAAATGCTACTAATGCATAAAATCAGTGTATATAATAAGTCTACAAAATCAGGGAGTATGCACTACTTCCATTTTCATGCATATGCAAAAAAAATCAGTTGATAAAAATCAGTTATGAAGGAGGAAGAAGGTAAAGAGTTAGGTAAGACAGAATAAAGTTATTTAATAAAGTAAAAAATAAATTAATTCTCTTCATAACCGGTAATAAGTAAAATCATATTGCCACCGAAAACAACTATTAATAGATGAAATTATTCATGATTAATTAATATTTAAAATTATTGTAGGGAAATCAAATAAAAATAGAAATTTTCTCCACAATTTTTCCTAATTTATTTAGGAATGTCATTAGATTTTTTTTATACACTAACAAATTGAACAAAAAAATAACAATTGTTCTATCCGAATCAAATTTTTGTATTTATCCTTTTAGTTTGGTATAATACTTTTATAAATTTTCATATTTAGATAAGACGCCAAATTAATTATCATGATCAATATTCACCTTGAAGTTAAACTTAAGGATATAATTCTGTCCCTAATTGAAGTTGTTTATTTTAATAGTTAAAATCATAATATTATATTTTTGTACATTATTATTCAAATAATAAAATAGAAAAAGTTTATAAATTATTTTAAAACACAATGTCAGTAACACCACTTTTTAATTCATCCATGAGATGTTTTCAAACTCAATATCAATTATAAACACCACATTTTTAAAACTCAATATTAAAATTTTATAGACGATGCAAGGCACGCACTACTTCATCTATCGGCCTTACTTCATTTATTAACCCAAATTTTCTTGTCATGTTATCAAAACATTATTTACGTTTAATTTTTTTCATCCATATACTCCTAACCAAAGTTATATAAGATCTGAAATGTTGAATCGAATAAAATATTTGTATCAGTGCAAAATATTAAGCACGATCCGTATGAAAATATTAAGGGTATGGATTTTACAAGTACGAAAAAACTTTATTGAAGCGGTGAAAAATTACTGCATTAAGGTGAATCAATCATATACTTGTCGAACATCAAACAAAATTATTCTTGATTTAATTTGTTCTAATTCTAGTGGTTGGAAGCATCGTGCTCGACAGAAGTATGGTGGTGTGCCTTTGTGGACCATTGTGACATATAAAGGTCGACATGCATCTACTTGTGTTAGTGACAACCATACTTTGGGTGTGCACCATTTAAACTCTTCCGTTATAGATCACTACCTAAAAAGTATACGTATGTTCGATTGGATCCAACTATTAAGGTTGGTGTGATTATTGAGATGGTAAACACAACGTACCATCATAAAAGTACTTACTTCAAAGTATAGTCTGGTATGCAAGCTGCATTTGCAGAGTTTTATCGTAGTTGGAAACAATCATATGAGCGTCTTCTACATTATATGCAAGCTTTAAGAGATGCACATCTAGGTATGGCTGTAAAATGGGTATATAAATCAGAAAATCATGGTGTAAATGTGTTCAATAGGTTATTTTGGGCATTCAAATCTTGTATTGATGGATTTAAACAATTGCCTTCCTATCATTAATGGAACTGAATTGTATGGAAAATACAAAGGAAAGCTACTAGCTGCTATTCATATTGATGGGAATAACCAATTCATCCCACTAGCATCTGAAGATGTGCTTGACACTGCTCAATGGAGAGAATATAATGACCCTCGCTTGATTGTGGATGCTAGTAGAGTACGAACAAAAGGACGTCTAAGGTGAAAGAGGTTGCGTAATGAAATGAATGACCGTACTGATAAAGAAGTCAAATGTGGCTTCTGCAACATAACAGGATATAACAGACGTGGTTGTACACAACGTCAGTGTGGTTAATAGCTTTTTAAATAATTAATTTGTATAATATTTTAATTTGTTAATTTTAAAATTAAAATTTTTTTATATATTTTGACTATGTATTATGCATTTTAATTAAGTATTTTGATGTTTAATATATGTTATATATATTTGGTTATTCAAACATAAGAAATTACATAGAAATGTTTGTAGTGAAAAAAAACAAAAAAAAAAAAAACATAATGAGGAAAGATGCTGCCAAGGGTAGTGTTTTTCATGAACTGGGAAAACACTATTTCAGGCAATATTTTTCCCCTCCAACTGCCCAAAACCAATATTTCAGCTCATTAGGGTACAAAAATACTGCCTGGAACAACATTTTCCCTAAAAACTTATTTTTAAAAAAATTTTGACGTGATACTTATTAATTAATCTAAATATTTTAAAAAATAAGCTTAAGAAAAAAGTTCATAGGACAGGGTTGGACAACTCTGTACTTTGAATCTTTGACATACTATAGACATTACCCTTCTCCCATATAATACAGACAGTAAATAAATTTTTTCCAAAACAAAAGCCATTTCACACTGTACTATAGAACAAAACTTATCGAGGAGTATGTCATGTCATGTATGTTTAAGTGTCATATTAGGTCTCACAAACCCTTTATTGCCATAGTTATTCCATGTACACTATATGTTCCCTCAATCGATGCACAAGGAAATCTCCAGTCTCCAGGGATACTCTTATTTAAATAGCGCTATCAAGGAATAGATTCAAACATACATTTAAAAATATGTATATGTATATGTGTAACTTGTATCGCTTTGAATCTTTAGTGTTAACAATTTTTACAATGAGCACATGAAATTATGCATGAAACATATGAAATGTAACTTTCGATGTATAAGATTCGTCCCCATAAGCTTTGGACATTATTTTGTATTATTGGCTGTGGAAAGGGACTTCCACTTTTCCAGTATCCATGCAATTTAGCTTTGAAAGATATGGGCAAGCACCAAGTAGTATGGCCAGCCTCCAAACAAGGAAGCAGGAAGCAAACCAAACGCATATATGTATATATTCATAGATTCTCAACTTTAAGACATAAATTTTTATTTTGGATCTTATTTTAATGTATCCCATAGATTGGCTATAATTGACTATTTGAGATTAGTATCATGATTAGAAAAACTCATAATTTTAATGCTTGTCCCAAATTAGAGATTAGTGGGTATGTGTACAAAAACTCTCATAATTTTAACAAGGTATTTTGGCGATAAAGTTTTTTGTCATCAATGTTGTCACTAAATCTCTTTCCTCAGAATTTTTTTGTTTTGTTTTCAAATTGAATTGTTTTCATAGTGTCAATAACAATGTTTAGCCCCAAACCATTAGAAGAATAATATGATTAGGTCTAGTCGGCCCTAAGGCAAGGTCAAGTCGGACCTATGCCCAAACCCTCTAAAAAATTGTAATTTTGTATTTAAGAGAGAATTTGAACGCAAATCTATTGTGTGGAAGATAGGATTGTTAACTATCAAGCTAGGTCATAATACTTTTTTCATTTTTTTAAGTTATATCTCATTGTGTCATTTTTTATCGTGAGGGCTTATAATTTGAGTTTCACCCTAAGCCCTTAAAATTCCAGAGCCAGCCCTGATTAGGCCGTTTATAAAACTCTAACAATAGTTAATTTATAATGCTAGAATAACAATAACTGATAAAAGTCGGTGTGTAATTTCTTCATGTAATATCTTTTGAGTACAATTTTTTTTTGAGTTTGGATTAATTTAAAGATAAAGATATTATTGCGAGTAGTAAGCCAGTTATAATTAATTGTTAAATCAACTTATTTGATTTATTCTATATTTGGTGGCATTATAAAATCCATTACAATATGAAGTCTTCTATAGTTCTATTATACTCCTTTACGGTTAATAAGAAAAGAAAGGTCAACTCTATCCATTATATTTTGCCAAATATCCCAAATCCAGTAGTTGGAATCTATGCATGTTATTTAGATGCGACCTTTCATGTGTATCTAGATCTACTTTAATATGGTTTCAATGCAAAAAATATTGTATTTATCCACATTTATTTATCCACGCTTAATAAACATGGATAAATATCCTCACTCATAACATGGGGAAAAGTAAATCTAAAGACAAAAACTTAAATATGCACTAAAACTTGCCGACGCTTATAAGTGGATATAAGACTAATTAACCACACTTATAAGCATTATTTTGGGCATCTAAGCAAATTTATGTAGTATTTAGAAGGATTCGGATTTTAAAGGAAAAAAATGAACAATAATGCTTCTACCAAACAAAAAATAGCAAAATTTAAAAATCTTCTCAATTTTCACGGGAAAGAAAAGATGCTCAAAAGAAATGAAAGAGGGGTTTTTCCCAGCCTCAACCCTAATTCATCATCATTTTACAACAATCATTGTTCATTGTTCCTGCTATGCGATGATGTTCATAATTTAGCACCCAAGTTTCTGATTCATTGTTATTGCTCGTAATTTAATTCGTAGGTTTCATAATCGCAATTTCTAATTCATTTCAGAAAGCGAAGGTGAGAACAACACTTAAAAGACGACAATGGCAGCTGCAGCAACATCTTCTCAAACATCCCCTTCTTAGACTTCAAGTTTTATCTTTCCAGAGAGGCATCCTACTTTTTTCTCCTCACCTCAGTTAATTATCCTGATAATTTGTTCTGATTGTCCGTCAATTTGTGTAGATTAGATGACTCGAGGTTGTAATTGTCGAGCTTGATAGTATATCTTTTTCCAAGGTTAGATTCTATTCTATTTGTTCATATTGATTTGCATGTACTGATTTTATTTTATTTGAACCCTAAAAAAGTTGTAATTTTGAATTGTGATGAAAATCATATTTCGACATTACATACTCTAGTTATTTCATGGTTATTCAACTCATTTTATCTGAACCCTAATTTTTTTAATATTGACGAATATCAAAAGTTCATATAGCTATTTTTCCCTAACAATTGAAAATCTTGACTAGCATCTGCACCTTTCTTTTTGTTGAATTCACTATTGAGGAATTTCCCTAATATGTTATAAATTGTATTAGAATTCAGATGTTTTTGATTAAATTTTGTTGATTTTAAGTATTTGATAGGAATTATTTACACTTTGAATACCTATGACCGTGAGCAGTTGATCTTGCAAAAATTGGTGAAGTGTCAATATATTAATGTTAAACTAGTAATAAGTTAAGTAATAAGGTTCCCTGTAACAATGAAAAGAAGCTATTGGCTTAAGCCTTTATTCTTTTTATTTATTTTGTTGCTATGATTCATTTTGGGTTTTGATGCTTGATATAGTGATTCAATCCCTTTTAGCAATGAAGTAATTATACTGATAAAGGTCATTTGTAGAATTATGGCTGCAATAACTTATGGTTGCCCTAAGAAGGTCCAATTTGTATTGGATGCAAAGGTACCAAGTGACAACAGAAGCTGAGATTCAACACCAGGAAGGTCCAATTTGTAACTCTTCCTATTTTAATGAATGTTGTACGCATTTTTTCAAGAATGTCCTTATAAATTGCTTAGACGTTTGCATTGCTGGAAGACGCAATTCAAATTACAACATCAAAAACATGATTTGTTACTCTACTAGGAATCTCGTTGGTTTTTTCAAAAGCATAGTCCTATTGTTTTTTATTATAGGTGAAGTCGAGAAGTTCAAGTACACTTAAAACTGTGGTAGGTTTATGTTTTTCAGTGGGGTTGTTTTATATCCTGTTGTGGGTGGGTTGGTGTCGGTGGGTGTCTAGTGTGTCTGCTGTGCTGATGTGTTCTGTATGGGTGGGTTTATTGGATAGCTGTTGTGTGTAGGAAGGTTATGTGTTGGGTGTTGGTATGTGTATAATGAGACAATGATTAGAACTGACCAGTTAGTGTCTTTTCTTTCAATATCTTCAGCAATGATATCAGCTGAGGACAGAACGATCACACATCGATTATGTCCCTTTGAGATAGCATAATGATGTTTTTCTCATTAAATAAAGAAGATTTTAGTTGATCAACTTTTAAAAATTTTGTGAATGATTTTATTTTTGGCACTTTCTCGCATAAGTGGTTCTAACATGGTTTGTTTGCAACGAAAGTTGGCACACAAAACTACTTGGTATATATTATTGTGTTGAAATGGTTAAAATCGAAACAATAGTCATATGCATGAAATTACGTGCCAAGTTGTGTTTTTGAGGTCTTTTAAATGTTTTTTGCACTTTCTCCCATAAAGTGGTTCAAACTGTTTTGCGCGAAACATGGCACACAACACTATTTGGTATATATTATTGTGTTGAAAAGCTTAGAATCGTAAACAATACTCATATACTTGAAAATACGTGCAAAGTTTCGTTTTTGAAGTTTTTTTTTAAGCGTTTTTGGCACTTTCTCGCGTAAAGTGGTTTAAAATTGGTTTGTTTGCCACGAAACTTGGCACACAAAACTATTTGGTATAGATTATTATGTTGAAATGGTTATCATCAAAAACAATTGTCATATGCTTGAAATTACGTGCTAAGTATCATTTTTGAGGTTTTTTTAAGCGTTCTTGGCACTTTCTCGCACAAAATGGTTCAAACTTGGTTTGTTTGCCACGAAACTTGGCACACAACATTATTTGGTATATATTATTGTGATGAAATGTTTAGAATCGAAAAAATAGTCATATGCTTGAAATTACGTGCTAAGTTGCGTGTTTGAGGTTTTTTAAAGGTTTTAGGCACTTTCTTGCATAAAGTGGTTGAAACTTTGTTTGTTTGGCGCGAAGTTTGTCACATAACACTATTTGTTATATAAAATTGTGTTGAAAAGATTAGAATCGAAAAAAAATAGTCATATACTTGAAATTACGTGCTATGTTGTGTATTTGAGGTTTTTAAAGCGTTTTTGGCACTTTCTCGCATAAAATGGTTCTAAAAAGGGTTTGTTTGCCACGAAACTTGGCACACAACACTATTTGGTATATGTTATTTTGTTGAAATGTTTAGAATCGAAAACAATAGTCATATGCTTGAAATTACGTGCTAAGTTGCGTGTTTGAGGTTTTTAAACGTTTTTGGCACTATCTCGCATAAAGCGGTTCAAAATGGGTTCGTTTGGTACGAAATTTGGTACACAACACTATTTCGTATATTGATTAAGTTGAAATGGTTAGTATCGAAAACAATAGTCATATGCTTGAAATTAAGTGGTAAGTTGTTTTTGCCACTTTCTCGCATAAAGTGGTTCAAACACGGTTTGTTTGCCACGAAAGTTGGCACACAACACTATTTGGTATATACTATTGTGTTGCAACAGTTAGAATCGAAAACAATAGTCATATGCTTGAAATTACGTGCTAAGTTGCGTTTTTGAGTTTTTAAAGCTATTTTGGCACTTTTGCGCTTAAAGTGGTTCAAACTTTGTTTGTTTGGCACAAACCGTGGCACGCAACAATCTTTTGTATATATTTTTGTGTTGAAATGGTTAGAATCGAAACAATAGTCATATGCATGAAATTACGTGCTTAGTTGCGTTTTTGAGGTCTTTTAAACGTTTTTTGTGCTTTCACCCATAAAGTGGTTCAATCTTGGTTTGTATGGCGCGAAACTTGGCACACAACACTATTTGGTATATATTACTGTATTGAAAAGCTTAGAATCGTAAACAATAGTTATATACTTGAAATTACTCATAAATGATTCGCACACAACCTTTTAAATGTTTCCCAATACTCATAAATGATTCATCACTATTTTGTTCAATGTTGCTGATTTCTTTCTTTAGAGTGGATGATTTTAAAGCTAGAAAGTATTTTTCAAGGAACCTCTTTTTCATTTCTGCCCAAGTGGTGCAACCGGGTGGTAAATAATAAAGTAAATCCTTAGCTGATCCTTTACGGTAAAAGGGAATGCTCTAAGTTTCACCTTCTCCTCTGTTACTCCATTCGGTCTCATACCACCACAAATCACATGAAATTCAGATAAAAACTTGTTGGGATCTTCTCCATTTGACCCATGGAATGAAGGTAGCAAATGAATTAAACACGATTTAAGCTCAAAAGTGCCACCTTCATCTTCTTGTTGATATGTAATGCACAAGGGTTGTTGATCAATATTAGGAGAAGTGAGCTCCCTTAAGGTACGATTCTCCCTTCGAGCCATTTCTTCTTATACTTCTACTACAAATGGTAACTCCAGAAAATTGTTTTGTAATTCCTTCCTTAACCTAAAAAGGGTTAGTTCCAATTTGGGGTCGTACTATAATTTCTCCTTGTTAGAGTTACGAGTATGTACCATAAACAAGGAATAATAACACACAATCCACAATTCACACTAAAACATACAAACATGCCAATCTCTCCGGCAACGACACCAAACTTTGGTAGGTTATTTCTCAGTCGCCTAAACTCTAACAAAAAATAAATTAACTTACTTTCCAAATACATATTAATGTAGTAGGGTAGTAAGGTTCGTATCCATAGAGAGATGGGATTTGAGGAGGTTTTAGTACAATATGTGCTTTGAAAAAGGAAATTGAAAACAATCAATAACACAAAGGAAAGGGGGGTTTTAATTTGTCTTTCAAAAATAAAATAACTTGAACAAGCTATTAACTAAGTGAAATCTATAACAATGGTGTTTTCTAAAAATCAATGGAAAGGATATCTTGGGTTAAGTTGATTGTACACTTCTTGTTTCTCATTGATCATTGAATGCTCTACTTAAGAAATTCACTTTTGACTACCTATTGTGAGGATGATTATACTTTTATTCTCCTTAAGTGTAGCTAAACATTAAAATCTGTTTGAATGTAAAGCTCTTATCATTAGTTAATTCAATACAATTAGAGATAAAATTCAACCCAACAATAGCTTTAGAAAAAGAGAATCAATAGGTTTGCTAAAACTATTTAAGCAAGTAGTCTTCAATCAAAATGAAAAGTTCTTTTGGATTCTAACCATTCATAATCAACATTCACAGTTAGAACTAATTGCTACCATTAATCCAAATACAAAATTAACTGATTTTGTAAATAGATTTAAAATGAATGTTGTAACAATTATAACAATAGTAGATTGCCAATTCAAACAACATTCATAAGATCTAAATAAGAACATTTCAATAATCAAAAGTATATTAAGTAGAGAAATTCTTACAATGAGTAATTAGAAGTTTTCAATCAACCTTCCTCAAGAAATGAAAATTTAAAATTAAAGCTCCATAACCATGGCAAAACAGAAATGAAGAAGAAGAAGTATTTTAATGAAAAATTACAGGATGATCCCATTCCTAAGCTTTCTTGCCTATTTATAAAGATTTGATGAAGCTTCTTGCCATTGGATTTTCTTATCATTAGTCTTTGCAAGTTGCCTCCTAAACCCCTCTAAATATCCAATTGAAAATGAAAGCCGAAATGGAAAATCTGAAATGCCCGCCCAGCCTACAGACTGACGTGCGCGGGCCGGGTAAAACTTTGCGGGCCGCGCATCCTAGTTTGATCCGATTTTTTGCTCTACTTCTTCTTCTTTGCTTGAAATTATATATTTACATAATGATCTTCTAATAAAGCTAGAATTATCATCTAGAGAATCACATCAATAAAACTATTTTATAAAGTAATTTCTCTAATTGTTATATAGTTAAATATAAATTCCACTTAATAAAACTGAAACTCAAATGAAAAAATACACAAAATAAGGTATTATCACTTTTTATGAGCCCAAAAGTTTTGATTATATCTTTATATTACAAAAAGTTCAAAATCGTTAGTTACTTTATGGTTTACTAAAACTTTAAATTTAAAATTCTTATTTCTTAAATAATTTCGTTAACAATTATTTTGATGACTTTAACACTTTTATTAAACCATTTTAAATTATTATATTTTTATTAATAAATTTAACTAAGTTTTTAAGCTAGTTTAATACCTAAACTAATTTTTAAACGCCAAAAGCTATTTGGTCAAAACCTATAATAATATTTCGAGCTAGTATACTTACATAAGTAAAGTAAGTTTGAAAAGAAATCAAACTCCTTACCATCATGTTTGATGGATATGGACTTAGATTTGGAGCATACTTTTTATTTTTATATCCAAACTCTTTAAGATTTTCTCCCCTAAATATCTCCTTTATATACTAATTTTTACTTAAGAGTTCAATATAGGATATTTGAAGCAAAACTTATATATTTCCTACCCTTCCACGTATACATCTACAAATTCATACCCCACAATTTTTCTTCCATTTTCCTCCTAAATTCACTTTATAAAATTAAGAACTAAATATTTTTTTTATAGTTGATAAATTTTAGAAGATGGAGCATAAATATTTATTTTCCTAGCATTTTAGGGTTGGATAACTATTTTGGGTACTTAAAACATCATCATTTTAGTGTTCGACAATTATTTTGGGAGTTTAGAATATTCTATGAACAATGAACAATGAACAGAACAATAAATAATAAACAACAATGGATAAACAATAAACAATGAACAATAAACGATGAACAATGAACAATGAACAATGAACAGTGAAGAAAGGACAATGAACAATGATCAATGAACAATGAACAATGAATAATGAACAATGAACAATGAACGATGAACAATGAACGATGAACAATGAACTATGAACAATGGACAATGAGCAATGATTAATGAACAATAAACAATGAACAACGATCAATGATCAATGAGTGATGAACAATGAACAATAAACAATTATCAAAAAACAATGAACAATGAACAATGAACAATGAACAATAAACAATGAACAATGAAAAATGAACAATGAACAATGAGCAATGAACAATGAACAATGAACGATAAATAATAAACAATAATCATTGAAAAATGAACAATGATCAATGAAGAATGAAGAATGAAGAATGAAAAATGAAGAATGAACAATAAACAATGGACAATGAACAATGAAAAATGAACAATGAACAATGAACAATGAACGATGAACATTGAACACTGAACATTGAATAATGAACAATGAACAATGAGCAATGAACAATGAAAAATGAATAATGAACAATGAACAATGAACGATAAATGATGAACAATGATCAAACAACAATGAACAATGAACGATAAACGAAGAACATTGACCAATGAACAATGATTAAAGAAAGATTATAAACAATGAACAATGAACAATGAAGAATGAAGAATGAGCACTGAACAATGAATAATGTACACTGAATAATGGACAATGAGGAATGAACAATTAAGAATGAACAATGAACAAAGAACAATGATCAAAGAACAATGAACAAAGAACAATAATCAAAGAACAATGAACAAGGAACAATGAACAATAAACAATGAGCAATGAAAAATGAATAATGAACAAAGAACAATGATCAAAGAACAATGAACAATGAACAATGATCAATGAACAGAAAACAATGAAAAATGAACAATGAACAATGAACAATGATCAATGAACAATGGACAATGAGCAATGATGAATGATCAATAAACAATGAACAATGACCAATTACCAATGACCAATGAACGATAAACAATGATCAAATGAACAATGAACAATAACCAATGAACGATGAACAATGAACAATGAACACTAAACAATAAACAATGAATGATGAACAATGAACATTGAACAATGAACAATGAACGATAAACGATAAACAATGAACAATGAACAACGAACAATGAACAATGAACTATGAACAATGAACAATGAACAATGAATAATGTACAATGAACAATGAACAAAAAATAATAAACAATAATGAATGAACAATTAACAATGAACAATGAACAATGAACAATGAACAATGAAGAATGGAAAATTAACAATGGAGAATAAACAATGATCAATGAACAATGAACAATGAACAATGAACAATGAACAATTAACAATGAACAATGAACAATGAACAATGAACAATGAACAATGAACAATGATAAAAGAACAATGAACGTAGAACAATGAACTATGAACAATGGACAATGAGCAATGAACGATGAACAAACAGCGATGAAAAATTAACAAAGAACATTAATTAAAGAACAATTAAAAATGAACAATGATCAAAGAAAGATAAACAATGAACAATGAACAATGAACAATGAACAATGTGCAATGAACAATGAACAATGAACAATGTGCAATGAACAATGAACAATGAACAATGAACAACGAACAATGAACAATAATCAAAGAACAATGAACAATGAACAATGATCACAAAACAACAAACAATGAATAATGAACAGTGTCCAATGAACAATGAAGAATGAACAGTGAACAATGAACAATGAACAATGGACAATGAGTAATGACAATGAACAATGAACAATAAACAATGAAAAAGGACAATTAAGGATGCACAATGATGAAAGAACAATGAACAATAAACAATGAGCGATGAACAATGAACACTGAACAATGAACAATAAACAATGAACGATGAACAATGAACGTTGAACAATGAACAATGACTAAAGAACATTGAACAATGAACAATGAACAAAGAACATTGAACAATGAACAATGAACAATGAACAATGAACAATGAACCATGAACAATGAACTATGAACAATGAACAATGAACAATGAACTATGAACTATGAACAATGAACAATGAACAATGAACAATAAACAATAAATAATGAACAATGAACAATGAACAATGAACAATGAGCGATGAATGATGAATATTGAACAATGAACAATGAAAAATGAACAATGATCAAAGAACGATAAACAATCAACAATGAACAATGAACAATGATCAGACAACAATCAACAATGAACTATGAACATTGGACAATGACCAATGAATAATGAACAATGAACATTTAACAATGATCAATAAACAATGAACGATGAACAATAAACAATAAATAATGAACAATGAACGATAAACGATAAACAATGAACAATAAACAATAAACAATGAACAATGAACAATGAGTAATGAACTATTAACAATGAACAATTAACAAAGAACAATGAGAAATGAATAATGATCAAAGAAAGATAAATAATGAACAATGAACAATGAACAATGAGAAATGAACAATGAACAATGAACAATGAGCAATGAACAATGAACAATGAAAAATGAACTATAAACAATGAGCAATGAACAATGAACAATGATCAAAGAACAATGAATAATAAACCATGAACGATGAACAATGAACAATGAAAAATGAACAATGATCAATGTACAATCGACAATGAAGAATGGCCAATGAACAATGGACAATGAAAAATGGTCAATGAATAATGAACAATGAACATTGATCAAAGAACGATAAACATTGATCCAAGAACGATGAACAATGAATAATGAGCAATAAACAATTAATAATGAATAATGAACAATGAACATTGAGCAATGAACAATGAACAATGATTAAAGAACAATGAACAATGAGCAATGATTAAAGAACAATGAACAATGATCAAAGAACAACCAATAATGAACAATGAACAATGAACAATGAACAGTGAGCAATGAACTATCACTCATGGAGCATTGGAGCTTGGAGTATTTAAGTATGTTATGCTAAAAATATTTTTAGTATGTTAATTAATAATATTTGGATATGTTTAGGAAGTTGGGTGAACTATTATGTATTAGTGATTTTGAGTACTATCTATGTTATAAACTAGTATTACTATGTTTATGAGTTATGTAGGAATGTTATTATATTAAGAATGGTTATGTTAGAATTATGGTTGATATTTTTATATAAGCCTTAAAAGTAGTTTATAAAGTTGTGTGTTATTATACGTTATCTTTTATATTAAAGCTTATCCTTAATATTATATTAAATATCTAAGTTATTGAGTAAAAGTTTCTATTTTTTAAGTTTTTTATATTAGTTATATAAAATGAGACTTCACTATGATAAATTAATTAAATGAAGTTGTTTTAAGTGAAAAAGGTTAACAAATACTCATATGCCATTCTGTCACTATCATATAAAAAAGTGGTATTTACAATTTAAAATTATTACAAACTATTTGTATGATAATAATAAAAATAACAAGTTAAAAAAGATATATTTGGAATATTTTTTTGTAAGTTATTAATATTGAAGTGTTTTCTTTGAGATTTTATAATAAAAAGTAACTTTTGTGATATTAAATAGCTAGTTAGTACAAAATATTTCTTTAGTTGACTATTTGACCAAAATTTATTTAAAATGATGTAAAAGTAGATTTATTTAATATAAACTAGTTGTGGGGCCGTGTGCTACGCACGTGGTCCCTCAAGTTACACTATTGAACTGAATATTTTATTGTATACACTTTCATTAATAATAATACGAATGGAAATATAATCTATATTACTAGGTCATCAGAAGTCGAGTTTGCACTTGTTCACTTCATCTGCCGTTCACCTACAAGAGAATATAATCTATAAGTGACTAAGAACAAGTCATTCTAAGAAAAATCCTGAACACGGAAAATACCCGCTTGAATAAAATGTACTTACAACTTAGAGGTTGAGCTAACAAGCAAACCAGGAATTAGAGTGGATGGTTCTTGGTAGAACCACATGAATCAACACAAACTTGGGCTAACAATGCAATCATAATAAAAGCCTTCAAAAAGAATAACGATGTTTTCCTGAATGGCGAAGAGGTGAAGACAACACGTACAGAGGCAACTTGCAGGAAGAATCTTTTAGTTTATCATGTAGAAGACATGAGGGTCAAGTTCCTTTCTCTCAAGATAGTATTACGAGAAAGACATCATTATTGCTCACACTTTTGGAAAACAATTGTGTGCTTAGGCACTTAACCAACCAACCAACCAACCAAAATTAATTTTGGCAATATTTCTTTGATTTTAGAGTTTATTATGATTTCTTTTTCTTTGTCTTTAGGGTCTCTATTGTTGGATTATAAAGAACAAAGCTAAAAAAAGTTCATTTGCAAAACAAGGATGAAAACTGAGAACTAATACTAATACATAAAGGGACTTGAACTTCAAAGTTAAACCATTCTGATCATTCTACATAATCTCGGTAGTCATTCTGGTCATCTAGAATCTTATTCACCCAAGTAATCCATTCTTTTCTACTTTATAAACAGTAAACTTTGAAAGCCAATTTTATATCAACCTTCTACATTAATAAAACTATATTCCTCTACTAAAGAAAATTCACCAAGTCTATTTACCCTAATGAATGACTCTTACTCTAAAATCCTGATGAATGACTTTAGAATGCAGAGTTCAAACATTCATATACGTTGAAGACAAACATCTTGAATAAACTACGATTTTTAGCAACAGTAATACTTATACACTAGAAATACAGAACCCAACATACTAAGACCATCAGCTTGCTCATAAATTAAAAAAAGTTTAAGCAAGTGGCTCACTACTAAACAATGTAGTTAACCCAACTGGGTAGCCAAAACAACCTACAACTTGAAAACCAAAAAACTAAAACCAATTTTATTTCATAAACAAATAATACATTTTACATTAAAATGGATTGAAATTAGAGTTTTTTAACCCCACAATTTAAAAATCAAAACTCTAAAGTTAACAGAGCTTAACCCCAGCATAATGCTTGTAAACCAACAATCCAACTATATCAATCCAACTGTTAAAACCCATTTATCTAATTAGAATATACATTAAATTTCACCCATTAATCAATAAACCAAATGACAATCTTAAAAAACAAATATTCAAAAAAATTGCTTGAAATCAAAGATTCAATATTTTCACTCCACAATTCAAAATTTTCAAAACCTCCCACAATTACCCAAAGTTTAAAAATCCACATCATCCCTTCGATCCAAACACAACCTTAATTAAGACGTGCAAAAACTTTAATGAGTCATTGTTCGTTGTAATCTAAAACCAAGAATAATAGAAGTATTTACAAAGTATTATAATTTATACCTTACTACATGTATGAGCCTCCTCAGCTGTGCACTCTGATTGAGATGAAGCAAGTATTATAGGTCTCTGCATTATTACCAATACTTGATGTAGACTTTGTAATAATTTATGGACCGACTTTAAAAACCATCAAAAAATTCAATCAAACAAACAATTATAAACAAAGCCAATCAAATCCAAACAGTACATTATCAATTCAAAATAATTGTTGTTGTTCAAGAAATTTGCCTAGCAAGTGAAAATACCCAAACATATTGAAGTAAAAAACTTACCAAATTGCTTTGCTCTTGATTAGCACGAACTTAGAAATACGAAAAGAACTAAAAAAAATGAGAGGGATGTAAGCAAAGGAGTTGGCAGTCTACGCGTGAAGGACGGAGACTTTTGTTAGGCCATAGGTGAAAGAAGCAGAGTTAAAGAAACCGTGAGATATACAACGTTTTTTCTCTTTGTCTTTTTATCAAACACCTTATCCATACTCCTTATATTACTTCATCAACATTTCCTTAAGTTTGATTACCAAAGTAAAATTCACAAAAATCACAGTTAATAATCCCATAACATTCCCAAAAACAAGTAAGAAAGCAAAATTTACATGGAAATACAAACAAATTGGACAAGAAAAGCATAAAGAAAAGGCTTCATTTTTTACTCTCCCCAAAAACAAAAAATCTGATTAAACCAAAAGTTATTATTTTTATCATGTTTTTAATACAGCCCAAAAAATATATTCACCAAAACCCAAAACCCATTTCATCAATGGTAGCAACGATAACACAAACTGAAAGGCAACAACACATAAATTATCAACAAAAACCTGGTACAATCATCAAGACTTAAGCATACAACAGAAAGTGCCTCAGTTGTAGGAAAAAATATTTTAACAATGTGGTCTTCGTTAGTAAAACCAAAGATGCTAAAAACCTACACCATATCCAAATGAACTCATGAAACATTCATGTCAAAGATCAAACACAGTAATATAATTTTTTAGGAATGTTTCATTCTTGATGCAGATGTTACCTTGTTGAGTGTGACACATTTAGCAATCCTGATCATATTCTCGTAGAAGATTCTGTAAGAATTATGAATGAAGGTAAATAGCCTTTGCGAATAAAATTAGCAAAATAGTCTTCACAAGTGCATTGCTTCGTAATTAGTACAATAAACTCTATCAAACGAATTGTGCATAATCTGTTTGGCAAGGCTCTTGGCACTATTTGTATCACAAACTCATGTATACAGCAGGCTGACTTCATTGTGAAACTCCATATCTAAAGCAAGCATAAAAAATTTAAAGTGAATAGAAAAGCCACAATCATGGGAAAAAGAAGCTTCACATATAAACAGTTAAAGGTTTCAAAAATTGTTTAATACAACAGAAGAAGCAGCAGTAAATACTAAAAATCCCACCCCAAATTATAATAAACTTAATTGAAGCTCACAAATATGAAAAGAACATCCCATAAGACTAAAATAATTGACAATATATAAGAATATAGATTTGCACTCGAAATAAAATGTTCAAAATAAATGTCATGATTTGATAATTTAACACAGTTACATACCCTTTTTGCGTTGAAAGTTGATAGAAGGTCGAACACTCTCTAGAGGGGGAAGGGGGTGTGTGAATAGAGAGTATGGGCGTTTAAAAATTTTATTTGGAAGATCGTTTCAAGAGATTGAGGAGTCTTTCAAAACCGTTTTCTGAAACAGTTTTGAGTCAATTCGTAAAACAATAACGTATTTGTATGCTTAAGTCTTGATGATTGTACTTGTGGGTATCGATGAGGTCGTAGTCTGACCTAATTAGTACCCACTTGTAAAACAATAACATGATCTCATACTCAAAATGGAGGAAACTCAATAGCTACCTCAAATATACTTTTGAATCTCTCTAACATTGGATGTAGTTACTTAGGTATAACCTTAAGGATCATTCTCTTCTATTCTTCTAGTTGGTTTATTTCAATCAAAACTCTATGCCTTTTAATCCTTGAAGTCTTTACCATGGATTTCAAGGGATTTTCTAACGTTCCAGAGGAGGATCCCTACGCAACTCGACCACACATTGTTCTCTTTAAAATCACATAATTTGTTCTTCTAAATAGTTATGATTTCCCCACCAATTTTCTCCAGCCATTGTGGCCTTATAATTACGTCAAATTTCCCCAATTTTAGTACTATAAAATCTCCTACTATCGTGATTTCTTGAATTTTCAGCTTGACTTTATGACATTCTCCTATTCCCCTCACTTTCTCTCTATTTTCCTAGCTCACTCCAAATCTCTCATGACTTGAAGAACTGATGCTAGCACGTTCGATTATGACTATGGATATGAAGTTATTTGTGGCTCTAGGGTCAATCATTAGTACTATCAATTCTTGCCCATTCACACTCCCTTTTATCTTCATGGTTTTCGGGTTGATTAGGCCTACCACCAAAATGAGGGAGGTTTCACCTATAGTGTGCATTCTTCTTTACTTCACGTTGCTATATTTTTGAGTTTTCCATTAGCTCTTTTGAATATGAGATTACATTTAATGCCCTCTTATTCATACACACATGATTACCATTTGTCACTAGTAAAATAGAGGCCTCAAGCTCTTTTCTCCATCATCTATCGTTGGTCATATCGAGGTTTGGTCTAGGATTGGTAATGGTGGTCATTCACTACAATATAATTTGCTTTTAGTGGGATCTACTAGTACATATAGAGGATTTAGTGACATTTATTAGAGCCTTTAGCAGCAAAATAATAAATCACACTAAAGCTTTTTGCGACATAGAATCTAGTGACATTTCTCACAAATGCCACTATAGATTATAGTAACAATTACATATGCCACTAAAGACCAAATAAAGTGCCACTATCACTTTATAATGAAGCTTAAATAAAAACCAATAATTATTACACTAAAAATATAAATCAGTGGCATTTTTTAAATTGCACTAAATTCAATTTCGCATAAAGTTAAATTTGTTTTAGTGATCATTGGGTGGAAAGAGGGTTGTTTTTGGAGCAAGTGAAATAATTAAAGGGAGTTTTATGGTGTTTGGGTTTAATTGATATTTTTGGTATGGTTTGGTTGGAATTAGAATGGGTTATAGGTAAATAGATGGTTCGTTTAAACCCACCATCTTCTCCCAAACTTTTAGATCCTCTAGTCAAAGCCCCATTTTGTTTTTGGTCAATCCTTAGAGCACAATCCACAGAATTCTCAAGGGTTATAGGCCTATGAATTAAACTCTCAACTCTTGCTTGAGCTCTTCCTTAAGTCTCTTAATAAAGGACTCCATAAGAATTTGTTCTGAAAATTTATCTGAAGGAGCAGTTTTCTCTATAAATGACCTTCGATAATCATCCACACTTTCAGTCTATACCATGGTCAACCACTACTCTTGAAGGGACCCTTGATTCACCAGTCGGAGTTGTCAAAGTAAGAGTCCATTTAACTACGCCATTGTGTGATTAGTCTACGTTGATATTCATGTTGGAACCAAAGAAGAACGTCACCGTCAAGACTGTCCATCGTCGCTTGATCTTCTCTTCTTCACAGAGTATGTAAAAGTTAAAATAATTTTCTGCTCTTAAGTCCCATCCATCGGGATTTTCTCCTTCAAAAATAGAGAAATATGGCCAGTTTCTTGTGACGCCATTTTTTCAGATTGATAGGAGATTTTATTAGGTTTAAAGTTAAATTTAAATTTAATTTAGTGTTATATATTCTGTTAGAAAAAATAGTTGAATTAGCTTTTTTAGAGTTATTTGATCACTATATAAACAAGTCTAGGATTTTAGTTAGAAAAAAAAATAATTATGTAATATTCTATCTATCTATATTCCATATCTTTTGTTAAACAGGTGGGAAAATGGTATCCAAAGCAAACATTTTTACAATTTATTTTTTGTTTTATTTTAGATATTTTCTAGCAATTAGTCCGAATTTAAGTAAAAAAGAACGAGCACAAAATTAATCAACGAGCAAAACTAAAATAAGAATAATAGAATGAAACCGAAAAGCATAACGCAACTAGAAAGGGAAATGCATATTTAAAGTTTGGAAATATTCTTGAAAATAAAGTTAATGCATAAAAAAATATGCACTATAATTAGAGTTGTTCAAATTAATGTGACTCGATTTGAAAACCCAAATCGAAAACAAAAGTTAACTGACCCGAAAATGTGTTACTTTTTCAGGTTTTATCGATTCGATATTATTCGAATCGAAGTTGCACCCGAACCAGTTTACAATCAAAAATGGGAAAACAGAACCTGAACTGCGACCGATTTTTTTACAACTGACATATAACCGTTAACAGAGATTACTCAAACCTAATAGTGACGGATCCCGAGTCATATCTGACCCGAAGCATGCTCAAAATCGAATTCGATCTGGCTAAAACCGACTTACCCAAATGAATTTTTAATCGAAATACTGTAAATCTGAACCAATTTTTAACATAGAAGTATAATTGACTCATATTCAATCATCTTATTAGTTAATCTAATAAAGTGATACTCCCTCCGTTCTTTTTTAATCTTCCACATTACTATAACGAGTAGTTCCAAAAGTTCTTCCACTTTAGAATACTTTCTATTTTTAGAAAGTTTTTATCCCACTTTTACCCCTTAAAACCCCCTTTTCTTTTAATGTACCCCTTTTCTTTTATTTATAATTATTTTCTGTCTCATGCTTTCAATACAATCATTACTTCACACTACTATTTAATTAAAATAATACCCACTACATCCTCATACTTCCAATACAATCATTACTTCACACTACTATTTAATTAAAATAATATCCACTACAACCCAAAGATTCTATTTTCCTTAATATGTGTGAAAAATCCAAAGTGGAATATCAAAAAAGAACGAAGGGAGTAGATATTTTAATAAATTAAATTTTACAAATACATGGTTCTATATATTTATAGTTAATAACCGATGGTCGATGTATATTTAACTATTTTTAATTTTTAATCAAATTAGATGAAAAATGATAGAACTTAATTTTAATTTATAGTCAAACAAGTAAAAATAACACAGCAATAATCACTAATTGACACTACTACATTAATGAGCTATTACTACCCCAAAAACCCGTAGCAATAGGCTCAAAAACTGTTCCTATAGGTCTATAGCGACGGTTCAATACCCGTCGCATTTGTGGCCGTAGGTATAGGTCTACTGCAACGGTTGAGATATCTATTGCAACGGTCTCACTATAACCGTAGCAATAGGTTCTTATCACCGTCGCTATAGACCTATTGCGACGGTTACTTTGAAACCATTGCAATAAGTCTATTGCGACGGTCATTGCAACCTATTGCAACCCCATGTTTTAACCGTTCCAATAGGTCTATTGCGACGGTCATGGCTCTCTATTGCAACGCCTTGTTAAAGCTATAAATTACATATGTATAATTAACTTTGATATAATTCATCAACTCTAATACAAAATAAAGCACCAACTCTAATTAGTTCAATTACTGGCTTTGATACAAGCAAATTACAAAAGGACTTCAACATCAACAATCATCATCCAATAATGAACAACACGTACACTTTTAGCCGTGGCTTTACCTAGGTTTCTTCTTCTTCTTCCTCTTCTTCATTAGCTCCATCAAGTGCCTACATGAACAACACGATTCACTAAATTTAATGGTAAGATAAAATCAAAAACATAGTAAAATGGGAAGAAGAAAAAAACTTACAAATCGATTGTTAGAGTGTGCTCCAACAGAAGAATGTCCATTTGACTCAGTAGGTGGAGTTGTAGCATTACTTCCTATGTTTGATAGATCTGGAAGCACAATATTGACCTCGGGATTGGCTTGAAGTAGTTTCTGTAGTTGGGGATTAGCTTCAAGTACTTGATCCATAACTTGCGATTGCATGTTCTGTAAGAACTCGGGAGGAAATATGTAGCTCGAGTTAGTGCTCACTTTCCTTAGAGAAGTTTTTGTCACACCTTTCCATAGATTCGCACACGTCCACTATGCTCTGGTTTCTTTATCACTTTACTATAAGCATCTTTGTAGTTTGAACCTTGATGTTCTTGTGACTATTGCTTTCATTTTCTCCTATTAACATTTATAACACCAATGTATGCAAATTAAGTCAACAATACACTGTGAAACTCGAGCCATGATATCATGGCTTTCGTACACAAACAATAAGGGCAAATATGTACGGGAACATACAATATTTTGTTTTGCATCATCGAAGCTTGTTTTGTATGACTTTCCTGGCTTTCTTTTTCGAGAAGTGATGTAGACTTTTGCATTTGAAGGTTCTTCCTTATTTGGATCTTGTTGTTTCTATTCAAAATAATTTCATTAGTTAAGTTTATTTTGTATAAATAGATAAAAAACTGAAAAAATAATTACCAATTCTTCACGCAACGTTGCAAAGGATGTAGGACCCATAGTGTGAAAGTCATCCGCCATTTGTCGATTAGATTTATTCTTCTCACTTTCATTCTATTGGATGGAAAAGAAAAGAAATCAGTGAAATATATCTATATCAGAGAAGACTAAAACAAAATAAATATAAGAAGAGGAATACATACTTTAACTTCCTCAGCATCCCAATACTTTAGAAGTAGTTCGAATTGGTAATCTGGAATTATTGGTGGACGCTTATTCCATCTTTCAGCATAAGTGTTATATTTGTAGTAGCTTATAATATCTTACACCTACATTTCCAATCTTTCCACATGGCATTCATAGTGGTCAACGCCCATGTTCTGCCAGCATCGTGTACCACATACTTCTCCTATATATTTAATTTTTACTTAGTAAACATTTTATCATACATATAAAATAAAGTAGAAATGAGCAAATAATAATTTCATGCACTTACTTGGACATACTTCCACATTTTGTCGTGTGTGTGTAAGCTTGGTCATTCACAATAATTCAGCGGTGCATACTCAGGATTCCTAGCCATAGTCCCTAGAAATCGACTGTATTCATTGCTAATTTTTTTTGTAGGACCAATTGGTTGTCCAACTGCGTTAAGGACGACCATTGGTCGTTCATGCATTGTACGAGCATGAGCCTCAACTAGCTTTATGGGACCTCGATGCTTCTTCTTTTTTGGAGCTGAAAAAAATAGAAATACATTGACATGTGATGGACTTTAAAACTGAAGCATAATAATAATTTTTTAAAAAATAAGTTGTGTTGCAAATCAAACCTTGAACCACAATTCTATTTTCTTCTGCTTCTTGTTCTATATGTTCTTCATGTATTGGTTCAATATCACCTACGGTACAGCCTACTTCATTTGCATTTGTGGGAGAAGGTTGATGATCACTAGAAAAGATTAGTTCATTTGCATTGTTAATTTCATTTTCAAGATCCTTTCTTTGCATTTATTTCTTTCGAAGATCACGATAGCAAAACTTGGTGTTCATTTTCTTGGGTTGTTATGGTTGCATACCTTGTTGTTGCATAGGCTGCTGCAACAAAGGTTGTTGCACAGAAAGCTCTTGGTGATGTTCTTGGTGATGTTGTTCTTGTTCCACACCCTCTTGATGTTTTTGTCTGTTATGTTGTGCAACCTTTACTTGCTTGAGTTGTTCATGTTGTTGGCTAGAAGGAGATAAAAAGGCAGACACACCCTCTCTTTGAGCATGATCGCTTCTTTGTGGATTTTTTCATTGTAAACTGAAAAAACAAAGTAAGATGCATACATTACATATAAAAAATTAGACCAATCTTTTCAATGTGATTGCCTCTTTAAACCAATCTTTGAAATCCTTGCAATGACTTTAAGCCCTATCCCATTTTCTCTTTCGATGAGTCTCTACTGTTGCTTTGTGCTCACTATGATAGAAGAATAGAAAATGTTAAACAATAAACGAGAGATAAAAAATGAATAATAAATCTTAGCTTAAAGGTTTACTAGTCATACTTAATGTATCTCTCAACTTCTTCACAATTGCAATTGAACAAGACATATTGGTGCACTTGACTCCATGTGACTTGATTGATGACAAACCCAACCTGTTTCTTCTTTGAAGTTTTTCCTCTTCCCCTGATAGGATGTCCAAGCTTTGGAAGAAATTCTTGTGAAATAGAAGGCTCACTGACTTATGGACATGGACCTTTTGACCTAATGAGATATCGAGTAACAAATCTAGCACATTCCTTGGCCAAGAAGCCTTCAGCCATTGAAGCCTCCGGACGACCCTTATTCCAAACATCTGACTTCAATTCCCGAAGATATCTCTCAATTGCATACATGCACCTTCATGCAACAGGTCCACCAAGCTTAATTGGTTCTACTAAGTGAACCGGAAAATGAACCATGACATCAAAAAAAGCTGGTGGAAAAATCCCCTCAAATTGACATAAAGTTTCAACTATCTCAGAATGAAGTTTATTAACATCTTGAGGGTTAATAAGTGGTTGCAAGTAGACATCAATATCTTTTCCAGGAGACAATGGGTCGGGAATAAGTGATGACAAAATTAGAAACTCTGACTTTGTGGGCAACCATGGAGGCAAGTTATAGTTGACCAAAATTACTGGCCATGTACTATGCACAATGTTCATTGAATTAAATGGGTTAAACCCATCTGTGGCTAATGCAGGCCTCACATTACGAGGATCTTGAGCAAATTTTGGATACAATTTGTCAAAGTTCTTCCAAGCTTCACCGTCCACCGGATGTTGCAAAAGTCCAAGTTCGTCTTTTCCTCGACCATTTGCATGCCATTTCATGTAATTAGCTGTTTCGGCTCACATATATAACCTTTGCAACCTTTCCTTAAGTGTAAAGTATCTTCAAATTTTTGCTGGAATTTTATGTGCCTTTTCTGAGGTATCTTCAGTGTGATCATTTTCGTTCGATTTCCACCTTGAGGCCCCACAAACATGACAACTTGTTGCAGTTGCATGCTCATCCCAATATAGCATGCAGTCATTAGGGCATGCATTGATTTTTTTATAATCTAAACCTAAAACTTTCAACACTTTTTTTGCCTCATTCAACGATGTTGGCAATACAGAATCATCGGGTAGAACTTCCTTAAATAATGCTAGCAAAGCAGAAAATGCAACATTACTCAACTTATGATCACACTTGTATATATAAAGGCGAATTGTAAACGCAAGTCTAGAGAACTTTTTGCAACCAGGATATAATTCTTGTTGGCCTTCTTCTATTACACTTAGAAACTTCTTTGCCTCATCATTTGGCCCTTCTCTCAGAGTAACGTTGAACATTTCTTGTATACCATCATTCATGTTCAATGGTTCATCATGTGCCTCTAATTCTGTTTCATCACCCATCTTCCCATACCTAGAAAATTCATCACTTCTTGGTACAAAATCATTGCAAATGATATGATCTTTCACGTCATTCTGACCATACCAATATCGATGATAACACATACAACATGGGCAACTAATTTGATTTCCTAGGGACCTTGTAGCAAAAGCTTTTTCAATGTATTCATCCGTTCCTTTTTGATAATCATTACTCCATCTAGGAAATTCCCACCACTTATCCATTTACTAAAAGTAACTATTATAAGATTTTATACTAAAAGCAAAAACACTAGATCAATTAACAATTAATCAACTTTTATCAAGAAATCAGAGATTTGAATTATGATTATATTACTAATAATAAGTCAAATAAAAATTAATTAACAATTTAATTAACAAAAAGCAAATAGCAAATAATAGCAGCAACTCAACCAATTATGATTAACCAGAGATTAGAATTATGATTATGATTAACCAGAGATTTGAATTATGAAATTACCTCAACCAATTAATTAACAAATAGCAAAAAATAGCAACAACTCAACAACAGTAGCGAACAACAGCCAGGACGGCGAACAACAGAGTAGCAACCACCAATGACAGCGGCAGCATCGTCCCACGACCCAACAGCAGCTACCCACGACGCAACAGCACCGTTCCACGACCCAACAGAACCGTCCAACGGCAGCAGCAGCAACGACCCAATAGCAGCAACAACGACCACTTACGGTAGCCCGCAGCGACCAACGAACACTAGAAGCGCCGACCAACCACAATAGATGAGTGGAGCCAACGTGTAGCAGCCCCCGCCACGCAACACCTCCGAACAGCCGTGCAAAACAGCTAAGTCGAAGCAGCAACAGTAGATCGAAATTCGCAAAGAAGAATTAGAATTAAATTGATGTGTAAATGAGAAATTAAGTTAAGTTTTAGAGGAAATTACAATTTAGTTTGTGAAATTGGGTTTTTTGAGAAGTAAGAGTGAATGTATGGTAAGAATCAGAAAGTAAGTGAAGGTGAGAAGGTTGAAAGTAAGTGAAATTTTTATTTTTCATTTCCCGGCAAACACTGCCCTCCTTAATTTAATTTCATCAATTGAAGGTCTATTGCGACGGTTAATACACAACCGTAGTAATAAGTATCCGTCCCATAGCAATAAGTAGTCTATTGCGACGGTTTTAAACTAACCGTAGCAATAGGGTCCTAACTGTCGCAATACAGTATCTATTGCTACGGTTTAAGTCTAACCGTCGCAATAGAGCGTCGCCATTGCTCGTTAATGTAGTAGTGTGATTTGCATTTGAACTATTTTGCTTTGTGTAAAGGGAATCTTATCATCAATTAAAAAATGACTAACAACTTAACTTGATATTGACTCGATCGATAGTAATTAGTAATTCGTAGCCGAATTCTATCGGAAAAAAATACTCGAACCTCATCTGTACCCGGTAAACAAAACCAATTATTAATCGATGACAACCCGAGACCGATTGATTCTCGACTAGAACTTCGAACGACACTGAACCGATGCTAACCCAATAGCTCAAATAATTGATCTTCAACCGAACCGCAACTAACCGACCCGACCCGAGTATGACCCGCCATAACACGTATCCAAAAACTAATTGATCTGAAATACAACAGAACCGAATGACACCCGTCCAAACCGACTCGATCACTCGAATGCACAACTCTAACTATAATCACTAAAATTAGGAAAAATTACGTGTAATAATCAAACAACATTTAACTGATTTCCCTACTATAATTCCAATTTTTTACTAAACATCAATAATTCCAACTATAAGGGGTGCTTGCTAAGAATGCACCATGGTAACCTTTTACCTATACAACTCATTTTACATAAAAAATGTAAAAGTAAATACAAAATTAAATTATAATAAAATCAAAAAATCAAAAAATATAAAAAAGAAAAAATCAAGTAAGTTTTTTTTTTGAATTTTTATTTTTTATAATATTCATTTTTTATTTTTTATATGAATTAACCTGCAAAAATCGGTCAACATTGGGCAACAATGTTTCTGAATAAGTGACTCTAAAATTTGGATTATTCATGGTTAATTAAAAATTGGGATTATTATAGCAAAATCAATTAACAATTTGATTATTCTGGGTAATTTTTCCTTAAAAATATATATATAAAAAAAATAAAGTTAGTGGAAAAAATATGGTAAACATAAATACTAATAAAGTTAAAATAAAATTAGTGGGAACAAAAGAGGAGCGCATCACCATTATTCCATAAGTATTATGACAATGTCAATGTTAATGGGAAATAACTAGGGACAATAAGTATTAAAAAGTCTTAAAATTGGGATACTAAAAATAATTATGTAAAAAATAATGTGATTTAAATAAAAAAATGTTTTAGATGAATATCTAATGAGATTAATAAAAAAAAAATTGAATATCAAATGAAGGGATATAAAAGTTTATTTTAAGTTTTAAATTTTGTTGTTTTGATTTTCAATACAACATCCACAAACTATTAAATATATGTCATTAAACGAAAAAAAATAAATTAATTGTGCTATTAAGAATTACAAAAGAGTACCAGGTCATATAAAAAAAGTATGGAAAATTTTACGTTGTGACATTGAGTTTTTAACTTTTTCACAAATATTTTTTTAAATCTACGTGGTGACCTTAAGCATATCTACCACGTGAAATAATTGAAAGGCCAAAGTCACCATATGGATTAATAAAAAAAGTTTGTCTACCATTTATAAAAGTCAAAAACTCAAGGTTACTATATGGAATTTTCCAAAACGTAATGAAGTAAATTATAGGACGAATTAAATCAAAATAGAATATTGAGCAAATTTTTAGAGGAATTGATTGCTATACTTTCTATGGGTCTGCATGAAAACTCAATCCGAAATATCCGATCCGAATTATTCGTATTCGGTTTTCAAAACCAGATAATTTACTCGGTTTTCACAAACCAAATAATCCAGATCGGGTAACCGATTTAAAAAAAATCAGATATCGGATCGAGTTTTTATCGAAATCGGATATTCGATTGTACATTTTTTTTTTACTCTTTTCATTAAATAAATTAATGATGGTTTTTCTTAAGCTAATCTTGGGTTGAATCTTAATATAATTGTTCTCCTGCAAATTCTTTTTTTTCATGATTGTTCTTATTTAAACTAATGAGAAATAATGTTATTCTTTAATTTTCATAAGGTAGAAATTTACAAGATTTAAACATGTAAATGATATAGACAATTACACACTGAAGATTGCTAAGAGATCAAATACTCTCTAGAGGAGGGGGATGAATAAAGACTATGCCTGTTTAAAATTTTTCTGTGGAAAGTAAGCTAAATAGCTTGGGAGACCATTCAAAATAGTTTTCTGCAACTATTTTACACTAGTGGAAAAAAATTTTATTTGCTGCGGTTTTTTGGCCATAATATGCTGCAGTTTTGGCCCGCAGCAATAGTGATAGCAGCAAATAACCTATTTTAAATGCTGCGGTTTTAAACCGCAGCAAAAAAACTAACTATTTGCTGCAGGCTTCTTAAAAAACCGCAGCAAATAAGCATTATTTGCTGCGGTTTTAAGAAGCCCACAGCAAATAAGTGTCTATTAAACGAAAAAATAAAAATAAAAAAATAAATTTTTTTAAATTTTTTTTTAATTTTTTGCTTTTTCGTTTAATAGTATTAAATTATTCAATAATGTACAATGTAATAAACAATAATTAATCCAATGAAAATCACCAATTAACACCAATAATCACCAATAATCTCTTTGTAAACTCTCGATCATATATATAATATAATATAATAATATGTACATATACAAATTAAAGTCCTAATAAATCGAAAGTGAATAGTGGATTCGAGTTAAGAATTTTTGTCCTTCAAATAAACATCGACATGGCAAACTATCAATCTGCAAATCAGCGAACACAAATAAGCATTAAACCATTCCAAAAACATAATTAATTAACATCCTAGAAGTACATTAGAATACCAACTTAATCCTAAAAATAGAAAATGAATAATACATTATTTTATAAGTAATGTATATAAATCTCATTTTATTTTGAGGTTCTTTAAATCTCTTCAATTTCTTAGCCGATTTTCGATAAGCAAAAGCCACTATCCTACTTCCAAATTTCTACATCACACACATAATAAAGCAAAGCAGGTTTAATACAAGCAAAAATATTTATCACCAAATAAAGATTATATATAATTAAATTACATGATTATAATCTTACATGATGTCGTTTACAAGAACAACTACCCATTGAACCATTGATACCACATACACAAGTAATTATTCACATTCAAATATACAATTACATATATACATAAGTAAATTATTCACATTCAATCTACCCTAAAAATCCTAATTAATTAAAATTATTCACATTCAAATATTCATGTACATACATAAGTAAATTATTCACATTTAAATATAAAATACATACCTTGATAATGAGATATGATAATTTTGTTTCTAGAATAAGATTATGTAACCTACAATGAAATACAAAATCAAAATTAGTATAAAAAAGACTAAATCCTTATTAAAACACAATGACTTGAAAAAGAACAAGACTAGCCATAATTTCGTGGCTTTTGAAGGAAAAGCAACAATACTGGGTTTTAGAACTTAAACAAAGATGGAGAACGAAATTCGTGCAATGGGCGGTTACTGAAGCAACAAATTTCAACAACAAAGGAATTTGAAGAACTTAAACAAAGTCGTGGGGTTTGGAAGATTATGAACGAAATGAAGAGAAAACACAGTACAGTCGTATGATTTGAAAAATTTGAAGAACTTGAAGAGATTTTTCTTGGGTTTTTGAAGAAATTTTCTGAAATTCATAAGCTTGAAGAAGAAGACAGTCGTCGTCGTGGGATTTTGAAGAAAGTTATTTTAGGGTTTTAAGCAATTAAACGTCAAAACGCGTTTTTATATTTTTTGAACTGGCTATTTGCTATGGGCTTCTTAAAAAACCGCAGCAAATAAGTGATTATTAAAAAAAACAACAAATAAGCATTATTTGCTGCGGTTTTAATAAAACCGCAGCAAATAAGTATTAAAAAAAATAAAAAAATAATTTTTTTAAAACTTATTTGCTGTAGTTTTATTAAAACCGCAGCAAATAATGCTTTTTTTTTTCGTTTAATGAGCACTTATTTGCTGCGGGCTTAATAAAATTGCACCAAATAATGCTTATTTGTTGCAGGCATCATGAAAATCGCAGCATTTGTATTATATATATATATATATATATATATATATATATATATATATATATATATATATATATATATATATATATATATATATATATATATATATATATATATATATATATATATATATATATATATATATATATATATTTTCTATTTAATGCTGCGTATAAGGAAAACCACAGCAAATGAGGTTTTTTCCACTAGTGTTAGATCGAATAATAGATCTATGAACTATGTGCGAAAATAAACTTAAATAATAATAAGAGATTTGTTAATGAGGTTCAGCTATTAATAGTTTACTCCCTGCCTATGGGTTCTCTTCCAACCCCTAGGATTCAACGCCTTTCATTACTGAACTTTAAGACAACTTAGAAGATCTCTCTATCTTCTTTCACCACGTTCTTTCCCTTGAAGATTGTCTTACAAGTTCCCTTAATAAAAGCACTGATCCCAATCTCACAATAGAGAAAACAAATTACAAACTTTAAAAAGTATGTCAAGCTTAGGCGTAGTTAATAACAAAAGTTCTAACTCTTTTTAATTCTAAATCCTATTACAAATGAAAGAGTTTGGTGAACCAAGTTTTACAACGCTTTATGAATACTGGATCTAGGGATGGCAACGGGTCGGATCTGGACCGGGTCCAGGTGGACCCGGATCCAGATTCGTTTTCAGGAACAGGATACAGATCTGAACCCGAATCCGCGGGTACAGTTTTGCAAGACCCAGATCCGGATCCGCGGATACTGCGGATCCAGTACTGGATCCGGGTCCAAAACGGGTCTACTTGTTTTTGCTTTTTTTTTGTATTTTTGAATGTGTTGAGATTGCAATAAAGCGATGTTTATAGACTAATGTTAATAATATATATAATTTTACAATCAATCACCCAAAAAAACATTATACAACTTAAAATTTTATTCTCAATTGTGACTCATAGAATATAATTTTTAATATTGATTAATTTTTAAAATAATCTAACTATTAAATCAACCTTCTCATAATAATGGGAAATATTTTTTTAGATGATGCATGCAAGAAAATCAAATTAAATAATCTACATCATCCATCCATACATATACTCCAATTTAGAATCAAAAAACACATAATTAGGAGTATATTTAACAAATTAAATAAATCACTTAAAATACTTGTAATCTAATTATTAAGATTAGGCAAATCTAATTTCAATGAAAGTTGATAATCTTCACTTACAACCCTTAACTTCTCATCTTCATGATTAACTGAAGGGACACAGTAATTCAGTGCATCCTCCTGTTGGTGATAACTTTCAGACCAGTAATTCAGTGCATCCTTCTTTTTTATTTGTTTGGACTATATAATTAAATATGTACTCTATATTAAAGAAGTATATATATGTGAATGTGAGTCTTAAATTATAATGTATATTTAATATAAAAAAAACCTTAGTATGTAGACGTTTTGACAAACTAGAGTCTGGACTACTCGGAGGCAGTGAGGGAGGGGAATAGGGGATTTAAATTTTAATATATATTTAATATATAAAAAATAACAATAAAAATAAAACGGGTCCTCCAGATCCGCGGGTCCGGGTCTGGGTATTTTTCTCAGATTCGGATTCAGACCCGTGAAATTTAAACGGATCCGAATCCGACGGGTCCAATTTTTTAGGATCCAAATCCGTGAAAACAGATACGGATCCAGGGATCCGGGTCGAGTCCAATACCCATTGCCATCCCTGTCTGGATCTCAATGCAAATAGAAAGTAAGTTTGTGAGAAGTGTTTGCAATCTTAATCCTTGAATGATGCTTCATATATATATGCCACACCTCAACATAATCTTGCAAATCAAGAAAACTTCATCCGACAATCTCGCTAATCTAATCAATCTGGTCCAGTTTTCAAAACCTTGAGACGCAAGCAAAACTGACCCTCTACTTGAGACTTATTCAAACACGTTTTTAAATGCTATTTTTAGTTATTTCAATACTTTAATGTGCTACCACGTTAATACTCTTACAAGAAATTTAAAATACAACAATTCAAATAATAATATGTAAATATAATCCAAATTAAATTCCTACATTTTAGCTTAATCTAAATTCTTTTTCTTTTTTTTGGTTTAAGTTAAAAAATAATCTCCACACTTATAGGAATACTTATAATTAGTAAAACTTGTTTGCCAAGCAAATTATTCATTCAAACATTCAAATAATAAAACGTGTAATACATCTTAAACACACGTCTATGTTTAAATTCAATTTCAAATATAACCTTATCTAAATAAAGACAATTAACTTAAGTCATTTTAATTCAAACTTAATTTAACATATTTTGGACTTAAGTTATTTATCATTTAACCACTTAATATCTAATATGATTTTAGACCTACTTAAACAACTAAATATAATTAATTAATTTATTTGTTTAATTTAATATGTGTTTTGAATTATCGTCACTTAAAAGAGTTGAGTCTTTACACACTTGCAAGATTAAAAATATTCTAAAATAAAAATATTGTTTGAATTTTTTAAAATGTTAGTATTTTTAGAGAGTAAGTATTTGAATTTTAATTATTTATTTTAAAATTTTATTTTGAATTGCATTAATTTTTTTTATGTTTTTCTTTTTTTATATGAATTAATCAGCAAAAACTGCTCAACATTTGGACAACGATGTTTTTGGATAAGTGAGCATATAATTGGAATTATTCATTATAAATTTAAAATTGAGATTATTATAGGAAAATCAATTAAAAATTAGATTATTCTGGATATTTCTTTAAAAATATATAAATAAAAAAGTTAATAGAAAACATATAGTAAACACAAATATTAATAAAGTTAAACTAAAATTAATGTGAACGAAAGAGGGGCGGATCACCATAACTCAATAAGTATTATAACAATGTCAAAGCTAATGGAAAATAACTGGAGACAGTAAGCACTAAAAAATCATAAAATTAGGCTTACTATAAATAATTACATAAAAAATGATTTGATGTAGATAGAAAAATTATTTAGATATACATCAAATGAGATTATTCAAAATTAAAATTGGAATATCGAATGAAGGGATATAAAAAGATTATTTTAAGTATTAATTTTGTTGTTTTGATTACAAATACATTATCACAAATTATTTAAAATATGTCATTAAGTGAAAAATTTAATTGTGCTATTAAAAGTTATAAAAAGTAAATTGTAGTAGGAGGAATTAAATAAAAAAAAGAATATTGAGCAAATTTTTAGAGGAATTAATTGGTATACTTCCATTATTGGAACGAAGAAAGAGAAATACAAGGGCCACAAAGGATAAGAATTTGAGGAGGATAGAAAAATCAATTTTGTCATCTTTGTTTGTCGTTCCAATTATATGGCTAAGGTTCATCCACATGTCATTCATCCATTCGTCTAACCTAGATCTCCTCTCTCTCCTGATCAGATTATTGATTGACTCGTACTCATCTTCTTCCGTTCCTCCTAAATCTTCTTTTCCCACCCAAAACAAGAAACATTACTATAACCAACAAACAAGAAAAAAAGAAAGAGCGAAAAGAAAAAGAGGATGGGAAGAGGTTTAATGGCAGCAGCAAAGCTATGTGACTCGTGCAAATCAGCAACAGCCACAATATTCTGCCGTGCGGATGCAGCTTATTTGTGCACATCTTGCGATGCAAAAGTGCACGCAGCTAATAAACTAGCATCAAAACACGGCCGTGTTTGGGTTTGTGAAGTTTGTGAAAATGCTCCTGCTACTGTTACTTGTAAAGCTGATGCTGCTCATCTTTGTGCTACTTGTGACCATGATATTCACTCTGCTAATCCTCTTGCTCAAAGACATGACCGTGTCCCTCTTTCACCTTTCTATGACCCATCAGATCATCATTCCTCTGATGCTGATGAAGCTGCTGCTAAATCTGCTGCCATTAATAAGTTATTTGGTGATGATTATTATTCTGATGCTGATGAAGCTGAAGCTGCCTCATGGCTTGTTCTTAATGCCAACAAACAAGATGATCAGCCTAAGTCAATTGATTATCTCTTTTCTGGAGGTGGTAATGATGGTCATGATGATATGGACCCGTATTTGGATTTTGATTTTGGAGTTGAGACTAAACCTGAAACGGATCTTAGTTCTGATGGAGTTGTTCCAGATCCGGATCAGAAAGTTCACACTCAGATGATTCAGCATCAACCTTCAATGTTTGCGCTTTCTACTTTTAATCCTCATTTCAATAATAATCATTTTGATGGCTTTGAGAATACTTCTGCTGCATGCAAATCTTTTCCACTCTCTTCTTACACTACTCAGCCGTCTCTCAGCCACAGTGTAAGTCTGTTAATTAGCCTGCTGTAATCTTTACATTATGTACTGTTTATATATTATCCTCTCCCATTCACGTTGAGTGTCTCATTTACTTTTTGGATACTACGCATCTCTTACTCTTAATTTGTATTTTATTATTAATCTATAAGTTAAAATTAAGTTATGTGGGATCTTTTTTTATTCGTCTCAATGTCAGGATTATTCATATCAACTTTCCGTAATTTTTAATTATGCACGATTTAAGAAATTAAGAATTGAATAAGTGTATTGGATAAAGTTCATAAAATAAATAAGTCATTTATGATGATAGGAGGAGTATTATCTTTCTTAAATGTTGAAAGTTTCTCTGAGTTAGATTCTCACCACAAAACTCCTCATCGGTATAATTATAGAGTATTCCCCGTCCTATCGATTAAAAAACTACAACTATAGATGTCTAATAGCTTCAAATTTCGAATTTGTCTCTTTACTCAAAACCATATAATGTTAGGATGATTATTCATCAATCATTATATTTAAGTTAACAATCCAATATTCTAATGATGTAGATACTTTCTCACATCTGAAGTATTTCTATCACTCCCCTCACTTGTAAATCACTTGTAAACCGTAATTTATCCTAGAACCACCTTTAGCTCAATATCTTGTTAAATTTTTTAATGGGCTTGTATAGAACAAGACCAGCATAAGAGAGCAATTGATTGTACATAAGTATAATGAAGTTCTATCCTAAAACTAATTGGTATTAGAAGGACTAACCCATCAGGTGTATATATATATTATTGAACTTCTCTCTAATAATTTTTGATATGAGATTACATTATGTTATTTTTTCAACTAAAATATGATATTATTGTGTTTATAACATGCTTATAATTAAATTAACTAGAGGAATCAATAAGAACATACATAATAGTCTTCAATTTACTAATATCTGTAGAATACAATATCTGTGATTCAGATGTCTTCATCATCAATGGATTTTGGAGTAGTGCCAGATGCTGGAGCCATGGCGGATGTAGCGTCTACTGGATTCGACAAACAGCAACAAATGAAGATGATAGGGATGGACAGAGAAGCAAGAGTGTTAAGGTATAGAGAGAAAAGAAAGAACCGCAAGTTTGAAAAAACAATCCGTTACGCTTCTAGGAAAGCCTATGCTGAGACTAGGCCTCGCATTAAGGGCCGATTTGCCAAGCGTACCGACGTTGACGCCACCTCCTCCGTTGACAGCCTTTTCAACTCCGACTCGGGTTATGGAGTCGTACCAACGTTTTAATTATAATCGTTATGCTAATTATGATAATGAACTGAAGAAGATTATATATTAATTCATGTTTAAACCTATAAACTTGTACTATATGTTTTTTGTTTTCAGTTTGTTTAGAGGTAATCAGGTAAGTAAGCTAAGTAGTGTTTTGATGTTGGTTATTCGGTCTTAAAAATGGTGATGGTGATGATGATGATCAAAGCTTTGTTGAGATTCTCTGAGCCGGTGATTCAGTTGTACTAATTATATCGTTCAACATCTTGTGTGTAGGGATATTAATTGTACCCAGTTTTCTTATTAATTGTGAAGTAGTAGCAATTTTTAGCTTTTATGTATGGTTTTGTTTTGTTTTGTTTTGTTTAATATAACTCACCGTATCCAGATCTGAGAGTTTATTGGTGCTTTCGGCCTATTCTTGGGGCTTTGTTAAATTAATGATAATTTAAAAAGGTGATTGATTAGTTTATTAGATGATCATGCTTAGTACAAGCCATCACTTCTCTCTACAATTGGTCAATGTGGACAAGGGTGATCCATGCAAGGGGGTCTTGTTCAATGTGCATGAATAGATGCAGATGCAGGAATATCCCTTGTTTCCACACTCAATATAATCAGAAAACTAGTCTTGGATGGGTTTTGGATTGACTTAACCAATCAAACCCTTCTTGTCCTCCCTCAACGTATTGGAATCTTAGGCGAAACTCTCTGTGTATCAAATAGATTATTCTCATTGTCTCAGTTAGTGCATGTATTTAGGAGTTTATTAGGGTATGTAAATATTCTATGTAATCTTTTGTAACTAAAGATAGCTACTGTTTGGTTGTATAAATGAATGTTTTCCTTCTGTTCTTGCGAGACAGAAAAATAAACAGCAAATCTCATTGTCCACATTATATTGTCATGGTATCAAGAGCACGACTGTCACAAAAAATACTGAAACAAAACAACTATTGATTTCTCATCCCCTTATTACCTTCATCCCGCTTGTAATACAAATCTAGTTCTCTTTCTGGTCATCCTCCGTGGAGACAACTATGGTGAATGGGCTCGTTCGGTCCGTAACAAAATGGGTTTTTTTGTAAGAAAATTTAGATGGTAAAATAGTGAATTGATTTATTTGGAGATGAAGATGAGTGAATATGTAAAATGGATATTCTTTTTCGTTGCCAAAAATTGATTACATCAATGGCTATTTAATGATGAGTTTGGTTACAAGTTTACTAAAATATCTTAGATATTTTTATTTTTTAATTACTTTTTCTAGGATCTTCTATTATATTATCTTAGATATTTTTTTTTAATTCTTTAGTTTAGATATTTTATGGATGTGTGAGCATGTGACCTTTCTTCACCCTATCTGCATGTCACCTCAAATTTAACGCATTTTTCTTTATATACTATAAGCACTTGAATCTAGGTATTATTGGAAGATACCACAATACCTTAGCAGGGGGCCCTTTAGCATCTCGAGCCCCTTTACGCTTGTAGCGTGTTAACCCACACCTAGAACACTCTTCTAAGTTCTCGTTTTCATTCTGATATAACACACAATCATTCGGACACGCATAAATCTTCTGTTATTCTAAGTCGAAAAGACACATAAGCTTTTTGGCATAATACGTTGACTTTGGAAGTTCATTTCCCTCAAGAAGCATCTCACCTAACGCTTCTAATAACATTGTGAAACTAGCGTCACTTCAATTGAACTTTGACTTAATGTTGAAAATAGTCAACACTGCTGTTAGTTTGGTGAACTTTGTACATCCAGGGTACAAAAGCTTTTGAGAAGCCTCTGTCAACAAGTCAAAAACACGAGGAGGTTTTCCTAACTCATTCTCGACTCCCTTCATCATCTCATCAACACGATCCACATCCTCATCGACATTCTCTTCATCTGTCTCATACCCATCAACATGATCTACTACATCCTCGATGACATCGGCCACATTATTGACGTCCTCAACAACACTTTTCTCTTTGTAAACTCCCACCTCACCATGCCAAACCCAAACATGATATTGAGGCTTAAACCCACGTCGAAGTATGTGTTCCCTAAGGATATGAACACTATCTACCTTTGATACATTGCCACAAGTGACACATGGGCAATAAAAACCAACTCCCCCGTCCTAACTTGATGTTCAACCGCAATACTACAAAATTCTAATACACCATCAATAAATTTTGACGATTCAATGCTTACATACATCCAAGAACAATCTTTTGTCATCCTAATTAGTGTGATTAATTAATTCAAAACAAAATTAATAATAACTTTTAACATATGTACTTTACGAACTCTAATTAACCACAAAATTAAGTAATAATCATTCATTTAACCCTAATTTACAATATTAATAATAAACCATCATAATGTATAAATTGTTCATTAATATGTATATTCTAATAAGAAGATTGTTTTAACCCTAATTAACCCTAATAATAATAAATTAAACCATAAACAATTCTTATTAAACCTAATTTACAAACTATAAAAAAATTATGATAAATTTAAAACTTAAAAACCACAACTACATACACATTCATAAATAAAAGGAAGAAATTACTTAAAAATATAACAAAAAATAAAAATTATGATAAATTTAAAACTTAAAAACAACAATTACATACACATTCATAAATTATGATAAATTTAAACCTAATTTACAAAATCAAAATAAAAATTATACCTTGAATTTTCGTGGGTTTTGGGTTGTGTATAACATATAGAATGAAAAAAAAAAATTAAATTAGTATAAAAAAAGTAAGCCCTAAAACACAATTAATAAAGTAACAACAATGGGTTTGAGAACTAAGCTTTAAAAAATTATACCTTGAAAAAGAGTAAGAACTAAGCCCAAATTTAGTGGGTTTTTCGTGGGTTTAAGAAGAGCAACAACAATAGGTTTTTCGTGGGTTTAAAACTTCGTGGGTTTGAAGTGCAGCAGATGATGAAGAAGCAACAGACGATGAAGATTGATTGTAGAACAAGAACAAGAAAAGCAAGAACAACTTAGATTGAAGAAACAGTATGTCGTGCGTTTGAAGAGGGTTTGAAGAAGAAACAATAGGTTGAAAAGGGTTTAATGAAACAGAAGAAAGGTTTTGCAACGTTAAATGGCCCGTTTTTAAAAGGTTATATGCTGCGAGCACCAATAAAACTGCAGCATTTGATGTTATGAAAAGCTTATATGCTGCGGGCACCCAAAAAAGCACAGCATTTGTTGTGTTTTTTTTTTCCTAATTCTTTTTCCAATTTATTGTTGCGTATATAAAAAATCGCAGCAAATGATTAGCAGCAAGTAATGTTTTTTCCACTAGTGAGTAGTCATTTACAAACAAAAGAAAATATCTTTTTCAGCCAAGAGACGGATTCTTGGTAGGACCCCAAATATCTTCATGAACAAGCTCTAGAGGAGCCTTGGCCCTCCAAGATACGGTAGGAAATGGCAATTTACGCATCTTTCCATATGTATAACCTTCGCAAATTTTTCTTTCATTTTTTATTGATGGTAGTTCAATTACCATTTCTTTTTGTTTTAATAGTTTTAAACTGTTAAAATTTAGATGTCCGAATCTGAAATGCCATAAGGTGTATTCATCATTTATTGAGCTTAAAACCAAGTTTTCTTCAAATGACATTTTAAATGGGAATATTTTGTTGGGAGTCATTTCGATAGTTGTTATTATCTGACCCTTATTTTTATCATAAATTTGACATTTGTTATTCTCAAATTTAACCATATATCCTTTTTTAATTAATTGGCTTACACTTAATAAATTTAGTGCACGTCCGGAAACATAGAAAACTTCAAGAATTAATTTTGATGAGCCATTTTTTGTTTTAATGGCAATTGTCCCTTTTCCGACGACATCTTCTTTTCTACCTTCGCCAAGTGTGATGTGTGTTTTAACATTTTCTTCAAAAGTGACAAAATAATTTTTATTGCCAATCATGTGATTTGAACAACCACTGTCAATATACCATATGTCACTTACTTTTTCTTGTGCATTCAATCCAGTGTAAAATATTTGTTCTCCGGAATTATTGTTTTCGGAATACTTTGCTTCTTCTTTTGTCGATACCAACAATCTTTATCGAAGTGCGTGTGTTTTTTTACACCTCTTACACTTATACCGACAATCATTAGTATTATGGTTAGTTTTCTTACATAATTTACAATAAAGGTCAGTTTGATTATTTAATCGACTCCCTTGATTTTTAAAATTTTCTCTCTCCTTGCTACGATTAGTTGATATTTGTCCTTTTTCATAATTTTTACAATGACCATTTTTATTTTCACCATTAGAAAATTTTAATTTAGCTTGAAAAACTTCTAGTGGTTTTTCGTTAAATCTTTTTAATCTATCTTCAGGTGCAAGTAGTGATCCCATTAGTTCGGGTATAATAAATTTTTCTTGTTAACTTCTTCTATTGTCGTGGCAATAATATTATATTTTTGTGATAGACTTCTTAATATTTTTCGAATCACACTTTCATGTTCTATTTTACCACCATTTGATCTTATTTGATAAACTATATTAGTGTCTCAGTCAAAAAAAATGTATTGTTTCATTTTTCTGCCATTAGTAAATTATCAAATTCTCTCCATAGTGATTGGAGTTAAAAAGTATTACCTCCTCGATACCTCTGTATTTTGTTTCCAGGATCCTCCAAGCCTCCGTAGCTGTTTTTGTGGGCATGATTGTTGTAAGTATTGCCTGGTCGACTCCACAATATGATAGGGATAGAGCATAGTTATCCCTTATCCTATTTTGTTTATATTGTTTTATTTTTGTTTCATCCCAAGATGACTCTTTAGTGTCATTGGTTGCTCATAACCTTCTTGTACTAATTCCCATAAATCTTGGGAGATAAAAATTGACCTCATTTGCATAACCCATTGTTCATATTTTTCTCCCTTAAATGTGAAAACCCAATTAACTTGGGGATAATTAATGGTTCAGGTCATTTTTTTATTTTGTGGTTAGAGGTTTATTTTATTGTGGAGTATATTGGTTAATGTGTTTAGGTTGTTTGGAGGTCTTGGTTTTAATTAGCTCTTGATACCAAATGTAAGAAAATTTAGATGGATAAAAGAATAGTGAATTGATTTATTTGGAGAGGAAGATGAGTGAATATGTAGAATGGATATTCTTCTTCATTGCCAAAAGTTGATTACATCAATGGATATTTAATAATGAGTTTGGTTACAATTTTACTAAAATATTTTAGATATTTTTATTTTTTAATTACTTTTTCTAGGATCTTCTATTATATTATTTTAGATATTTTTATTTTTTAATTCTTTAGTTTAGATATTTTTATGTTTAATTAAAATCCTAGATTTTTCTAAATTATTTTAACATTTTTTCGATAGAACTATTACTCAACCATCAGCATCCTCTTCCGAATTGGCATCATGGGTTCAAGTTAATTCTAAGGTCCTGCTTGGTTGCAAATCACACTCGATGTCTCTATTTGTTCCATTATACCTTTAACAGACAATGTTAAGGATATATGAGATGACCTTAGCAACGTAGCTCGATTGAAAAAGGTCCTCAAATCAATGAACTTCATCGTCAAATTTATTCATGATATCAAACTAGTGACTCGGTGGTCGCTTATATTTATGGTCGTCTTCTCAATTGATGGAGGAACTTCAAGGTTATTTGGGACTTCCTTGCTCCTGTCCATCTACTTGCGGCTCGAAATATCTTTTGGCCAAAGAAAAGGATGATAAGTATACAGATCAGTTCTTTATAGGATTGGACCCAACAAAATACTCTCACGTTCAAACAAACATGTTAATGCAAGATCACCTTCTTTCCTCGAACATCGTATTTTCTAAAGCTATCATGTAGGATCTCGATTTGTGACTAGAAATTGAGAAGTACGCTTAGAGTTGCTCTTGTCTTCTAAAGGTACGTACACGCAGTAAAATACTATATCACGTTGATTGTTTTACTGTGGAAATGGATGAAGTATATTAAGATGATAGTTTGTTCTCTTTATTCAAGAAGATTTCAATAATTTGATAATAAGTAGAGGTAGTACGTCCTCACTAACTTGTGAAGAATACAAATTTGCTTAAGTATGAGAGGATCAAACTTTAAACCTTTCTTTTGGAGTCCTTAAATATTTTTGGGCTAAGAGGCTTCAATGCTCTCGAGTTGTATTTTATTTACGGTTAATTAATGCTTTGTACTATTTTACTTTAATTTTCACTGCTAGACTTAAAATTTTAATACAACTTTAATGACTGTACTAGAACTCGATCCGCCAAGTCATTTTTAGTATAAATTTTAGTTTACTATTCCAATATAATATCCTTTATAAACTCGGACTCTTATTTTATTTAAAATATATCTTTTTTTCCAAACCGAGTTTATATGGAATGTTACACTTTGCCTACTCCTTAAAGTAGATTGAAGCATATTTAAGTTGTAGATTTGCCTACTCCTTAAAATTACCCTGTAGTTTCGAAAATTATCAACAATATATTTTGCAATATATTATATTTTCTAACTTACTTAATTTAACTATAAATCACTGCTTATAAAAGATTTTTTAATGGTAAAGATATTGCTCAAGATCAAATAACATGCCTTTTTTTTAGCTAATAATTGAGTTCAATTTGACAAAATTCTCTTTTAACCGTGACACTTGAAATTTTCTAAGTTTTTTAGTACAATGTATAATTTATTTTTTTAGTTTCCAACTCAAAATTACAACTATAATTAATTTATAGTTTATTCTTAATCAATTCCATTATTATTATTATTCTTTTTCTACTACTGTTATAAAAAAAACATTTCAATATCTTAATTAATTCCCTTATGATTATTCTTTTTCGAATATTGTTATATAAAAAGGAAGATTACATTACATTTCTAATTAAGTTTAATCAATTACTTACATTTTATGATATCTTATTAATTGATAATTGTTGTTTTCATGAATCAACCAAGCTCCAGCTTGAATAAGATAATATCTGCCAACATTTGTTAACTATTATTGCTAATCCATTTCACTTAGAATAGCTATTAAGTATTATAGTTCAACATTAGCTAAATAATATTGTAGAGACTTATATCCCACGAAATACATGAAGAATTAAATGTTGTAATATCCTTTCAAGAGTTGAACATAAACTACTATATATGCTTGCAAGGTATTCTAATGTTACCCAAACATGGCTCAAATCTTGAAAGAAAATTTTTGAATGGGTTGTACACCGCACTTTATATTGTACAACAGCTCGAGCTCGATATCGTTACAGTCTAAGAAATCACTTGAATTTTCTGATGAAAGAACGGAAGAGGAAGAAGAGAAGTTAAATAGTAGGAAAAAATTGTATCGGCTATGGCTTCACGCGTAAGGTTGTCGTGGATTTTTGAATGGGGTTGTACACCGTGCTTTATATTATAATGATTTACTAATCTGATAATATATATATTGATAAGTCAACTAATTATACTCCCTACTATTCAGCTTATGTGTCCCATTTCTTTTTATGGTCAAATCACTTTAATTGTCCCATTTCGATTTTTGGTATGGGTTTTTGACTTTTATGCCCTTAGTAATCTTATCCTATTTTCAATTATACCCTCCATTACCCTTAGGGTCCCACTTTTGACTCTCCTTAAAATCCGTAAAAAGTCAAATGGAACTCCTAAGGTGAATAAGAGGGAGTATTATTTATATATTGTGTAATATCTTCTATTATACTTATCAGTATAATAGTTCTAATATTAATTTCTATGTTTATAAATAATAATTAATAATTTTTTAATTTAATTTACTATTATTAATTTGTTATAAAATTTTAGATTATTGAAAATATCTTAAAATTTGTATTTTCTAATCAACCTCTACGTATCAGTTGCACTTAGTTTTGGAGATACCAAACTTCTAAAGAACAGACCAACTTCTCTTAAAGCTTCTCATAAAGAGTTACAACATTTCCAGCTATGGAAATCAATTGTTACATGAACACATAACAGTCATTACTCTTCATCCCAATAATATGATATTTAGTCATGTTGATATTACTGGCTAAAAGAAAAACATACCCAATCAAAAAATCATAGAGTTTTTAGCCACTCTAACAAGACAACCATCAGTTGTCTATTAAGTGTGTATGAGTCCTTAGGGATCGATGAACCCACTTGATGCAATGCTGATTGGATGCCTGACTCAGCTACATCTCAATGCGCCTTCCAATGATACTTCGTTATTCTGAGTACACACGTCAATGTATTGAAAATGTTATTTAAAAAGCTCTTGTAAATGAGTATGACATCCAAAATGTGATCGATGAGGTTAGTATGCTAATACGGTAGTTCCCAAAATATGTTTCTATTCTTCCATCAAACAAATTGTCTGCTAATTTTCATGTTAAATTCAAATATATAATCTTAAAATGCCAATAAAAACTCAAATCGATCAAACTCCTTTAGCTAGAAATTCATCTTGTGTACGGATATGAGGTTTATACTCTTTCTCAACAACTCTATCTCAAAATTTTATTGGATTCTACAGTGTGTGTGCCTCTAATCTAAAAATCTCCCATTACTAAAAATCTAAATATTTTATTTCTCAATAACCCTTATCCAGGTTTGTTTGCTAATTTTCGCGTTAAATTCAAGAGTCATTTGATGTTTAGACATGTTTAGACATCATATTGTGACTCATGAAGGTATTCAAAGTACGAGAGTCATTTGGTGAGTTTTCAGGCCATTTAGATGTTCTGTGCGTAATCTAAGGCGAGATTACAAGGGCTTAGGTCAAATTCATGAAGCACATAAACTACTAGAATGTTTTCTAGCCAGTCTCGGCCAAGATTGGCCTAGGTTCGGTCAAACTACTATTGAAGAAGAATTCTAGGATATTTTGACGCCGACTTCGGGCGAAATTAAGAAAGCTTTGAGCAAAATTCAGCAACTTCAGCCAAGATTTTAGCAGCTTCGGCCAAGATATGCCTCTAGAGCCCCTTCTTTGCGTCTTTTCCGCTCAACTCTTGAGCCATGATATAAATACTTTTCTTTTAGGTTTTTTGAAGAGCCTTTTTACTTTATATTAGAATACCCTAATTTAGTTTATGCTTTGGTTAATCATCTTTATTCTTTCTTTAATTATTTTCTTAATCGTAATTAGTAGTGAATCTTTGACGTTAATTTCAATCGTCCTTTGTTAAACCCTAGAATTCTCAGTTAGTTTTCTTCCAATGCTTTCTCATTGTTATTGGATTCATATTATTAATTGGACTCCTTTGTTAAGTGATAACGGGCTTTTTGTACGTCGTTTATGCTAGACCCAAATCAAACAATATTTATAATCACCCTAATACAACTACAACTAGTGTAATGGTAAGTCGAGAGTCGAACCACAAGGATAAGGGATGAAAGACTCTAAGCTTGATGTGGGGAGGTTATATGAAAGGTTGATTAGATGTTGAACTAAATTAAAGACAAGAAAGATAAAGCAAAACTAAAACAATGAAAGACAAGCGAAGATAGATTAGGTCCACCCTAGGAAGCTCTATTAAGACAAAAGATAAGCTAGGTCAAGGAGATTGAACAACTATCAATCAAGACACTCACAATCTGTTTGGTAAGTAGTATCAAACGGTGGTAATGGGAATGAAGACTAGTGTAATTTTGGTTGAAAAATCTCTTACTACCTTGATGGCCATACTTGTCGAACTTCAATCATCTCATTTTCTTCATAAATTTCATTCCAATGCATTAAATTAAGAGAGGTGGTATTAGGTGGTAATAGAAGTTTGTAAACAAAAAAAAAAATTTTGTGATCAAAGTTAAATCACCATAGGAATGACATGGAACTTTTGATGAAATTTTGCTCTATAAATCATTCTCATTACCACCATTTAGTACAAACAGCCAAATGGGCCGTCAAGATATCGAGAGGAGATTGGTGACCCCACGAGTCATACGAACAACCTAGAATCGATCTATGTCTCCTAATGAGTGGCAAGACAAGATTCGCATCGAATGTCAACAAACAATCATCATTAACCTCAAATCGTAATCTATACAATGAAGAACAAAACCAATCTTAGTGTTTCACTAATCAAAACCCTAAGAAACTACTCACTCATACTAATCAAACTAGGGCAAACGCAATAAATATGAAAAGCATAAAACCTATTCTAGAAAGCATTTAAGGAAATTGGAAGACAAGAAAGCAATAAATCTACACTACAAAGCCATTAGAGAAAGCAATAAAGCAAAGAAATAAATGATATGAAAGTAATAAAGAAATAAAGCTTATATATAAGAAATGCTTGAATGTAAAGAAAGCAATAGATGAAAAGTAAAATCTACATTAGGGCATAAAGTAAAGGAAAGCAAGTAAAGTGTTTGATGTTCTAGACTGAGGCACAAAATGGCACTGGCAATAGGCATAAAGGTTTTACATAGAAAAAGTAGTATATATAGCCTAAAAACATAACCGGGTAAAAGCCCTAAAAGAACCCTCGAGATAAGGCTTGTTAAGAAATTGAATCGCGTAGGAACAAGGTAAGCCTGAATGATATGGTCATTCAACTAAATCCAGGTTCAATCGCCCGAATGAATCCTGATTCGGCCAAAACAGCAAGTCTTGAGTAGTGCTTTGAATCTTGCAATTCCATTCGCCCGAATCCCTTTCCCATTCGCCCAAATGGCCCTTCCTTCGACCGAATGGAGGGGCGTTCGCCCTTTACAAAGGTTTTGATGCAAAAGCTTTGGGTGCTACTCCATTCGACCAAATGGAACATAGATTCGGTCGAATGAGCCTTTGAACTTTGCTTTAGAACTTCGTTGAAGTGCCTAAGGCCTTTTGTACTTTGCGGGGATAGTGGGAGTAACTTGGAATGCGTGCTAAGGCTCCGATATGCACGACTAGCCCTTGATAAGAGTGTCTAAGCCTCAAACGTTGACCTTGAAATCTTCGAAAACTCCTGAAATAATCTTAAAAGACTCGAAGAAAAGATCAAGGTAAAATCACACGTAAAGTGCATAATATGAATCCAAACCCGCGAGACTTGACACTATAACGGGTTTACAAACGTGCTCTAAAACGAGCACATCATTAAGGTATTATTGCTTCTTAATGTTTGGATTATGTGTTGTATTATGAATATTGTTGTTTGCTTTTGAGGGCTTAGTATGAACCTTAATATACATTTGGAATATATTCTTAGGGAATTTGTTGGTTTTTGTTCTCTAGGGTTGATTGAACACTTATAGCTCATTTAAGTTAACTTTTTTTAGCTTTTCATGTTCTAAAATACGAAACTTAAGGTAGAAAAGTATATTAGTCTTAAGTGCAAAGCAAGTTTAATTCCTTTTATCCCCATTCCAAATCACAGAAGTTGTGAATTGGGCTTCAATTGGTCTTGTTAAAAGTTGAATTTATCAAAATTACAAAAGATGAGATTAAGATAGATCATTATTTAATCTGTGATTAGTCGATTAGAATCCCGAAAAGGAATAATCAACTCTTCCGGCTAAAACCTAGATGACATAACCAACATTGAACTTAATTATTTAATCTACATGTTAGTAGGGATTACCATTGCCCTAGGCTTTTCTCTTATTGAATTAAGTATCATTTACGTCTTTGGATTCTTTTTTAGTTTAAAATCATCAAAATTAGGTCATTTGATAGTTTTTAGCTAATGGAATTACTCTAGACGTATAGCCTCCTTGTGGTTCGTCCCATAATTGTACAACACCCATATGGTTGCTGTATATTAAAATAAAACCCTAACATAGTATAGACAAGCATGCACGCTAGATGTATTCCACCTTAACATCATCGAATAAGCTAGAATGGCATTGATTGTCAACTTAAACATCGCACGAATCTAAAAATTCTACCTCTTAGATATGTCAAATGTTTGAATCCCATGTTCCCATAACAATTTCAACTTGTGCATCAATGACTATAGGTAAAAGTTAATCTTAGGTTTTTGATTGCAAGAAGATGACACAATCACCATTAAGTGTATATAGAGTTAAGATTATGGGCTAACATAAATACTTGTACTCGACGTCCCAAATGTGTTGAAACCATCTATGTACAATCCTAGTCTCACATTTCTTATCTCCCTCCCAAAGTCTTGATGTGTCGCGTTGAATGTGAATCAGGTTTCATTGTCTGATGGGTGACACATCTCACCATCTTCTAAATGGTGCTCAGTTTGCCACCTCATGTGACTTGTAGTTATCGTAAAAGCATATAATTGTTGTAACCTGAGGTCAAAGGGAAAGTAATGAAATTGTGTTCTAGGAGTCTTATCAAACATCTTGTCTCTTATCGACCACAAAAGCCTACAAACATCATAAGGAGTCACACTCGCTCTACATCCCCAATATATCATATACCCATTAAGACCATAATAAATTTTGTCCACCGATAATCAAGGAACCACAATCTTTGTCTTCATACCATAAAAACTGCTTACTTGTTGACCTATTATTTTTCGGCAAAATATCCCTCATCAGTTTAAGAATTCTCATAAAATCTCTCAGGAATACAAAAGTCCATATTTAGATCATCCTTCATCCTATTATTGACATTTGAGTATAACTTTCAGAACTAATGTACAATGGTAAGTGGATAGCGTTCAACATATAAAAGAACTTTCTTGATTGGGGTTCGTATCTTCTTTAATATGTAACTGCGACTGTACATAATCATCGACATCATTGGACTGAGGTAGAAAATGATGATGTGTATCAAGAAAATTACTCGCAGCTGCATCGTACACCAATATACACATTTTTGCACTTTGTTCTCCTATAACGCTTTTTGAACCACAACATTACTTGGTTCAGCTTTAGGTTTGTAATGAAGGCACCAATCGTAGTAGTTTAATACAAACTCCTTGTTCAATAAATGATCTCTTATGACTTTTGGATATCTAATCTCAGATTTCAAATTTTTTTTCATTGCAAATTGTATATATATTCTTCAACCCGTTCTAAAAATCTAACGTTATAAAATCCTTTAGAACTATGCTTAGACATCAAACTTCTGTCAATACATAAATCCATTATGCGGAATAAAATAACTAATTTTAAAATCGACATGAGAAAATAAAAATTAGAAAATTCTAAGGATTAATTAAAGCAATTTTTTTACTGTATATCAACTGTATTGCAGTAAAAAATTTACCGACTAAATATAGTCGGTATTCAATCGATGGATACTTATATAAAAGATATAAAAACTATGCAAAAATATATTGATTATAATTTTTTAATAGAAATATTTCTTCTAAAATAGGACTAATGTTTATTCTAAGGCTACTATAAACAAATATTGACTCAAAGTATAAAATTAAACTAACAATATAGTATGTCCCAACAAAAAGATGACATAGAACTTAAAATGAATATGTGTCATTGAAAAAGATGACATGTAATCAAAATCGGACAAACACGATTAGTTTCGGGTTTCAATTGGGTTTCGCCAAGTGGTTTTGATATTTTCGAGTCGATCATTTTTAGTTAATTCCTGATCGAGTTTCAATTAATATTGTGTAACAATTCGACTTGGTCTTTGACTAAGTAAGACAGGTCATCATGAGGTTTATTAACCCAAAGAACTCAAATCTCAAAGCATAGCTCGTGAAAAGGGTCACAAGATCTAAAACCTAATTGTAACAACTAATTTTAAATCCAAACATCAAAATCAAAATCCAAAATACTCATACAACCAACTATAAAAGTCTAATATACTCAACATAACCAAATCTACTACACACATACTAAAGCCCAACATACAAACTACAACTTCTATAGATAGTCGAATCCAAAATAACATCCAGATATACTCTAATCACCTATGATATCCCTTCGTTTCCGGCCGGTACTGATATGTAGGCAATCTAAAAGATGGAAAAAATAGGGAGTCAGATTTAACTGAATGAGCAGAAGTAATCCAAAACAAAACAAACATGCTTAAACAAAATAGATGATTTAAAAGCAACATCAATTCCTAAATCTTTGTGCGCACATGGAGTCTAGTTTTATAGGTTCCCCATAGCTCTAAGGCTATGTCGCTCTCGGGTGAAGCTAATTAATATATGAATGACAACTCGCCTAAAAAACAGGGAGTAGAGACGATATCCCATCGCTCCGTCAACGACCAGCTTGTAAGCCCGATCCATTGACCCATATAACAATATCATCATAATAAGTCACAACAAATTTGTCTCCACAATTAACAAATTCAAAACAATTTTATTAAAACTATTTCCAAGAAAAGTAGTCTGATTAGACCCTTTAAGGGACTGCTACTACTCACCGAAAATGTCGCTTCAAGGAGTCAAGACCGGTTCATTGTAATCAACTAGAAGGGATGCTCGACGTAGTCATATCTTGAAGCATGACAACATTACAATATTACCAAAGAGCGTTCGATACTAATATACTAACATATAACTATTTACATCTCCTCCTACAACTAAGGTTTAACTATGACTCTATTCTAGCGTTGCAACATCTCATGTCATAAGATCGTTTCTAAACATATTAAAGAATCTAGGTAAACCAAAAATCTTCATCACTTAGTCCAATCATATACCACAAAGACTTTATAATCCAAGAATCAAAAACTGTTCACATTCTCCAAAAGGTTTCTCAAAAATCATCCTCCTCTTTATATATTAATTAAACACAATTGTTCATTGATACCCAAAATTAATAATCCACAAAAGAATATGATAATCCTTCACGAACATCACATTATTCAATTACTAAAACAACCAATATTCATCCCAAAATCAATGATTTCCCAAGAATCTCATACCTCAATTACGGACACCAATTAATTCAATATTTTCACCAATATCAACATTTACCAACAAACCCATAAATCTCGATTTCCACTTATCTGATACATATCAAACAACACAAATCTCATCTTTTTTAATTTAACCAAATCTATAAATTTTACCTTGAAACCAATCCCTAAATTATGTTTGGTGAGAATTTTAACTAGAATAATAATTAATTGAACAAAGGAAGATCTATATGTATAACAAGCAAAGAATAAAATTATATATAAGAAAGAAAATAACATCATGTTATCTACTAAAACAATAAAACTCTATGACACGTGTCTCTACTACAATCATTGTTTTCCTGCCCACTTCTACAATCTACGTGTTAACCTTTCCAAAGATATTTACTGCTCAACATTGTATATCCCTAAGCTTCCTTTGGAAGCTATTCATCTATGGTAAACTACTAAACTTGCCATAAATACTTTATGATTTTAAAGCCTATGATATAAGAAGAATCATGTATCATGTCTTCCTCTCTTTCTCATCTATAGAGCTTAATCCAACTTTCTCAATTATATTTTACTTTAAAAAAAAATCTCCCTTTGAAAGGTTTGTGATTTTTTTTTGCTTTGATTTTCTTTTTCCTTAGAATTTTATAATATTATGTGTCATTTTTGTAGAAAAAAAATTAGGCTTTTGTTATTAATTTTGAATTTTGAGCTTTTAATTTTATGAATTTATGGGGATTTCGAAAATAGGATTTTTGTGTGTTCATTTTACTCTTGATATTTCCTTCCTACTGTTTCTTGATTTCATTGTTTAATAAGGTTTCGAAAAATTTATTAATTGTGATATTTTTATTTTTATACTAGATTTTAGGTGACTTTTATATGATTAAAAATTGGTGTTTTATTTGTTTTTTTTTATTTTAGTTTAGTTGAGTTTGGAATTTGTGTCCGTTGTATTGTGTTTGTATTTTATTTTATTTATAGTATGTAGCATTCCACTCAATCACCACTTTATGTCTTCAATTTGTAAAAGGGAGAAAAAGGATGGACGTCATGACACTGCTGTAGAGGAAAATCATTCGACTTTCAATTTAAATTTTATTAAAGTTTAAAACTTATATTGTTCAATTTTTCCTAATTATGTGTAAATAGAAAAATTTGTTATGTTAACAATACTTGAGTGATCTATAACCCAGTAATAGATTGTCCAAAAGTTTATTGGTAATCTGAGCTAATCTTTGAGTTTTACAACTCTATTTGTGGAACAATATAAGATAAATTTTTAAACCACTAGGTTAACCCAATAAAAAATTAGCACAAAATTTCATTAGAGTAAATAATAAACAATACTTCTTCATGTCTCTTTATCGACATATTTGTATTAATTAATATACATATTTATATTTATGGATATTTCATGATATACCACTGAGTTTCTTCGAAATTCACCATATACCACACGAAATGTTTTAATTCACCATATACCATTGAGTTTACGTCCGTTAGCACAGAATACCATTAATGACAACTGTCGTCAGTGTGCCGTTTGTGGTAAATTACCAGTATGCCCTTACGCATTCAACGGGCGCCATTGTTAGGCTTGACTTCCCCAAACACAACGTATTTCTTCAAAAAATTGATCCTCCATCTTTCTTCTTCTCCATTCAAGAAACTTTGTATTCATCTTCATTGATCTAGAACTCTTAAAATCCATCAAAAATCCTTAAAATCCTTAAAATCGATTTGTGTAAAGTGAATTGCAAGTTTGTGAAGTGATTTAGAACCCAAACACAGGTGGTCGTGACTGAATTTCGCACAAAGTTCGCTAATTCGGTGGATTAAGCATACGCAAGGTATTACTATCCTCATCCATTTGCATTTCGAGTTTTGATTTTGTATATATTTTTGCAAAATTGAGTTAGGGTTAAGGTTAAGTGTGATAAGTCGCATGCGAATTTGAATTATGCTAAAGTGATGTGTTTTTGTTTTCTATGCAATTCATAATTTGGATTGTGATGTAATGTGTTGTTGGTAAATGTTGTTGTTAGGATGAGTACAATGTGGTTGTTAGTTCGTGCTCCATGGGGTACTTTTGATGTGAGGTGGATGACACTGATAAGACCAATTTGATGGAGTTGATTGAGTATATATTTGAGGATTCAGTGAAACAGAATGTATATCTCCCTATATACTTCACCCTTTTTGTCACTAAATCTAGAACAAATTGTAAGTTAGAGTTAGTTAATGATGGGGCAATGTTAAAAATGTGGGAGTGGAATGAAGGGAATAGTGAAATTGAAGTGTTTATAGAAGACAAAAAAACACTATCCATTATGTTTTAGTCTGCAGAAGCTAGTTGGGCAAAAACTTTGAAGAACAGGGCTGAAAATATTAGGCTAATGGAGGAAGAGAATAGAAGGATGGCAGAGGAAGCAAAAGCTGAGGAGCAACTTTTGCCTAGCAGGCATATACTGTGGTTGTAGAGGTCCCTGTTTTGAATGTTGATGATGATGGGATTGATTATGTAAGAGTGTTTGCTACCCCAGCAGCAGATGAGGTTTTTCCAGGAGATTCACAACCTCAACCCTCACTACCTCAACCATCACAAACTCCATGCTCACAAACATCTCAACCAAATAACCCTCCAAGAAGAAAAAAGCTTACTCCAAAGAAGAAGATAATACCCCCTGCCTGCACAGTCAACCCAACAGCAACCTAGGCAACCAACCCAGCCCAAAGAACAAACCAGGCTTAAACCCAAAGAGTGGAGGGTGCCTAGAAGCACTGCTGTTAAGTTTGGCCTTGATGTTGGCAAGAAAACTGCAGTAGGAAGGCATATCAACACTAGGGGCAAAAAAATCCAAAGAGTGATTGAAGAAATTGATGTTGAGTCTGATGCTTGGCCTTCTGATGATAGTGAAGATGGTGATTATAAAGCTTCTGATGTTGAGGCTGATTCTAATATGGAGTTGGACAGTGGGGATGAGTACATTGTAAGAGAAGAAGATGTTCGTGATAATATACATGAGAAGACCTTTGAGGATTACTTAGATGGGTCTCATGTGTTAGACAAAATGTACAAAAATGGTAAAATCTGGTCTCAGTTACCATTTGGATCCATTGTTCTTGAGGAGTGGTTGATATTTGAAACCAACACAGTTTCTAGATGTATTCAGAGATTACTGCATACAAGAGCGCTTCTCTGTTTCAGTTGACCATGTTGACAGCAAGAGGTACATAGCAAGGTGTTTGATGAGGGATTGCACTTGGAGGATTCATGCTTCAGTTCTAAGAGACAAAGTCAATTGGGCCATAAAGAAGCTAGAAGGAGAGTATGCAACTTGTGGGAGGCTGGAAGAGAATCCTATGGTCTCTTCAGCATGGTTATGCAGACAATTGTTACAAGACTTAGAGGCAAACCTAGATGTCCCAATTGATTCATTGCAGAGGCTGTGCATGGAAAGGTACATGATCCATGTTAAATTGAGATTGTTATACAAAATGAATAGTTTAGCGAGGGAGCAATTACATGGTGGATTTGCTGAATCTTATCCAGCTCTTCCAAAGTATGCTGAAATGATAAAGTCCACAAATTCTGGGTCTTATGCTCTGGTTACATGGACTGACAGTTTGCAATTTAAGGCCTGTTTCATCATCAAAAAAGGCAGCACATGCAGCTTCCTCTTCACAGGCAACATAAGGGGGAAGAGAAAGGCTGCTACTTAGCATTATTTAGTGTCATTTTTTTCGTGAACAGTGTTTATTGTCAAGTTGTTTTTGAACAAAATGTTAACTACTTGGTTTGTATGACACTTCTATTGTTTATCATAATTCCAACGACTATATTTTTTTAAAAAAATGGTATTTAACGCAAATAAAAATAGTAAATGGTATATGGTGAATTATTAATTTACCACGAACGGCACACTGACGGCAGTTGTCATTAATGGTATTTGTGCTAACGGACGAAAACTCAATGGTGTATGGTGAATTAGAACATTTTGTGTGGTATATGGTGAATTTCGAAGAAAATCAGTGGTATATCATGAAATATCCGTTATATTTATGATATTATATTTATTTATCTTTTCATATTATTTCTAAAAACAAAGGACAATTTCACCTATAATTCTTATAATCAAATGTATTAAGATTTCTCTTTGATAAATTTTCAATAATATTATTATTATTATTATTATCAAATCATCATACATTATAGTAAAACATTAAAATAATGAGCCACCATTGAATGTTTTTTTGTCAACATCTAAAAACAAAGGTTTGTATTATAATTGTATTGACATAATAATATTTTGTGTATTAACATTCTATATCGATTCTTGATTTTATTTTGTATAATTTTTATTTTGAAAGTGAAAATTACAAGTAGTAGATAAGACTAAATACCCTTAATAAGTAAAATGATAATCTCACTACTAGGGCCAAACGTGTTATTATAAATGAGTTTCATGCATCATTATCATTATATTTAGTATATCCCACCCGTAGAAAATTATTATGATAAATGGGTTAATTATCAACTAATTTTTAATTACAGTCCGAATTATATATTTAAAAGAAAAAAGAGGAAAACAAATACTAACAAACAAATGACTTATTGTATAATAATTACTTCTATTCGATAACATATGTTTTAGGAATATATTATACTCTCTTCATACCAAAATTATTGTAATATTTAACACAATTGATTTAATTTCTCCATGTTTGATTATCTTTTGGTTTAGTTAAGTTATTCGACAACCACTTAATTAAAAAAAAACTTCTATAGATTTAGGGAATAGGGTGCTATAGGCTACTTACATTAAGGATGGGCACATATCAATGTTGAGTGTTGTTATCAATTAAGAGGAATTAAATTTCAATTCAAAAACATTAGTAAACGTAGGGTTTATCAAATATACACCAGATGAAATCCATTTCAGAGGCATGCTGAAGAATTAATGGTGATGAAATCCATTTGAGATACCCAGCGGATGAAAAACTAAATTTTCCTTGCCTAACAAACAGATTGTTGTATTTATAATAAAGATGAATCTATTTATGATAATGTCAATAAGCCTATATGTTGATCGCTCAATGTTCTTGACAATGCCCAGAGAGGGGAGAATGGTATTTTGAATTTTATGGAAAATATATAGAAAAAAAAGATTGTCAATGGCTTTCTCGCTAAAAAGGGTTCTCAATTAGCTGATTATGTCGAACATACCTAGAGAGGATAACGATATTTTAAAATTTCGGAGAAAAATTTAAGATTTTTTTGCCAAAAACTGTTTTCAACCACGATCAATTACATCTTATTTTCACGTGTGACAAGTAGAAGATGATTAAAGCTAATAATATGTGACCACAACATGAAAACTGTAGTAATTCCATAAAAAATATTGTATTCAAGTAAGTTTTTTCTAACATTTAAGGTATTTTATGTAAGTAACTTATCATGTTATGTATCTCTATTATATTCTCTTATTAAAATCATATTTTTTGTAGGCTATTGTTGTTTGTGATATATCTAACAAAGGGGTTCAATTAATTTTTGTTTTATTGTTGATAAGCTAACACATACTTTTTATTTGCAATTGTATTTGTTCATATTTATTTATTGTTGTTTCTAGAAAATAGATATATTATATATGTTCATTTTTAATTATAAAATTAGTTTTTAGATCAAAATCATATCTTCACAAAAAAAATATTTATAATTCCGTGTGTGCACAGGTAAATACCTAGTATTAACTAAAAGATGGAATTGTATAAAAGAAAGAAAGTAATATATGAAGAAAAGTAGAATCATGTACCTCCAACCAAAAGAAACAGGCAGCAAGGTCAAAGGTATCGACAACAACATGTTTATGGTTTCGAAAATTGAAGGAAGAGATGAACCGAGAAAGACGTCATAGAAAATGAGGGAAATGGCGGTGCTGCGTGAATCACAAGTGATGAAAATGGTTATCAGTTCTTATTAAAATCGAAGAACAGGAACTTGAAGAACAATCGAATTTTTATTTTTATTTATTTATTTTTGAGCAATTGGCTTTGAAATCCTCAAGAAAGAAAAAAAGAACGAAATCCCTATTTTTAACTTGTTCAATATAAGCTCTACATTGTAAAATAAAATTATATACAAAATATAAATAATAATGTAAAACTCCTTAAACCATAAAAATATGAAAAACAATAAAAATTAGTATAAATAGAAAATACCTTGTGTATCTAGATTAAGGACAATTAAAATGTGACCTACAATGAAATAAGAAAAACAAAATTACTACGCATAACACTTTTCCAAACAAAAGTAAAAATAAACTTAAAAAACACCATTAATCGTGAAATGTACCTTGAAGAGAGAATGGATTCATGGTTTTATGAAGAAAATTCGTGGGTTCAAAGCTTAATGAAGAAAATTCGTGGGTTTATGAAGAACAGAGTATATAAGGAAGCAAATTTGTGGCCTTCAAAGCTTGTACAAGAATATGGGAGCAGATTCGTGGGTTTGTGTCGTGAGTTTGAAGAACAACAGGAAAAAGAGAGCAAATTCGTGAGTTGAAGTTTTGAAGAACAGCAGGAAGAAGAAATGTCGTGGGTTTATGAGGAAATGAAGAAGAAATCTTGCATAAGAATTAATAAAACAGTATAAAGGGGCGCGTTGTTTTTTAAAAAATAAAAATGGTTATATGCTGAGGTTCACAAAAAATCGCAGCATATGATGCCGTAAATGCTGCAATTTTTTGTGAACCGCAACACATAACCAGTTTCTATGTTTTTTTAAAATACAAGTTAGACTATATGCTGCAGTTTTCTAGGGAACCGCAGCATATACTCTATTATTTTTTTACTCGTTTTTTCTTTCCATTTTATGCTGCTTTTGTTATGAACCGCAACATTTTTCACACAGTAAATGAGCTTTTTTCCGCTAGTTATTACACTTGTTGTAATTGTATTAGGGTAATTGTAAATATTGTTTGTATAACTTGGCCCTTAGTAAAACGACGCTAAAAGACTGCTATCAGCCTATGGGGTCAGTCAACGGTCTCCATGGGTAGTCACCGGTGGTCCAATGGACTAGGTTGTCACAAAAGGTATAAGAGCAACCCGGCAACCATGACTAATTAGGTGTTCAGTGCACCTAGCGAGGAAAAAGATCCTGAAACTACCTATGGTCAAATGAGACGTTGCATTCCTAAGTGGCGGTGAGTGTGATACCCTAGATTTAACTTTAAAAAAAAGGATTGATAGACTACTCATATCAATAAGGTGCATCTTCTTTTCAAGGGAGCCCATTTGCTAAGAATTTCATAGTTAATGCTTGGTGGGGAAAAATCTTAAGATAGATGACCTCCTAGGAAGTTTTCTTGGGTGCGCACAAGTAATGCCAAAGTGCGCTAAAAAGACTTGTGTTGGGCTCTGGTTACAATCTATAGTCTCCATGGGTTATCACTGGTGGTCCGATGGGCCAGGGTGTTACATTTGACCTTAAAAAAACTTATCTACTACTGACTCACTTCCAAAATACACCCCTTCACAACCCCCTACCATAACTATCGGTATGCTCATCATTTTCTCTCCCCTCCTTCTTCTTCTTCTTCTTCTTCAACCTCTTCTTTCATAGAAACTCTCACCCACCCCAATCTTTGTCCCCTCCTTCCTGATCTCTACCACCACCATTACCACCCCCTCCACCCCTTACCATAACTCTCTCATCACTCCATCATTTTTTCCTTCCTCTAATTTCTTCCATCATTTTCTCTTTATTCCACCATAACCTCCATAATCACTCCATCAAAATCATCATCGACTCTTAAAGAGAAAAAAAAAAATCTGATTTCATCTTTGATCTTTTTCCCCTTGAAATCAATTATCTCCTTTCTCTCACTATGTTAAGGGTTTTAAAGTTCATTCCTAGTTTTTCAGTCTTTATCTGAAGCCTTAACTTAGTCGTATGGTTGACGATCTTGTGAGTCAGTGTTCACAATAATCTATTCACGAGGATGACGATGGCATTGTTGATTTTAATAACTCTAAGAATGTTCCATGTGACAACAAGATTTTCCTTCGTATTGTGGGAAAATTATTGACAAAAATAGCCATTAATTTCAAAGCTCTAAAGAAAATGTTATCTATTGCTTGGAATCTTAGGGAGAATCTCATTATCAAGCCTAATGGTGTAAATCATTATCTCTTTCAATTCTTTCATTAGTAGGACAAAGAAAGAGTCTTGAAGGGGGGGGTCGTGGTGCTTCGATCAATGATTATTTGTGCTGCAAGGAATCTCAACTGAAATGTAGCCTTCACACATTTCGTTAGTTTTCTCTCCTTTCTGGGTGGCATGGGCTTTCAAAACTTGAAAACTTTTAATTCGGCGCTGCTTGTGAAAAAAGTTTGGAGGCTTCATCTTGGTGAGAGTCGTCTTCTTCTATATAAGTGAAAAGTAAAGTATTTTAAGCATGTGGATGTGTTAGAGACTTCGAGGGGCTATAATCTGAGTTTTTTATGGCGTAGTATATAAGGAGCAAAATCTTTACTATTGGAAGGGTTAGGTTGGCGTGTGAGGAATGACTCTTGTATTGATGCTTGGCATGATAGGTGGATGTCTACCTCTAAAGGTTATATATGTTCTTCCCCTTCATCGGATGACCATTTGGGTCTGTGTGTGGCTGATTTCATTGATCATGAGAAGGGCAGTTGGAATTGGACTCTTATTGATGTGTTCTTTCCTATTGACGTTCGTTTGGCTATTGCTAGTATTACTTTGTCAGATCGATGGCTTACCGATAGGAGATTTTGGTGGCCAAACAAGAGTGGTAAATATTCCTTTAAATTTGGGTATTAGTAGGGTGTTTTAGGTCTACATCAAGCTATGATAGATATATTGCTCAATCTCTAATTTGCCCAACATATATTTGTATGATGAATCCTAAGTCAATGATTTTTTTGAATGCCTTAACTCTTTTCTTATCCGGTCTTATCGACCTCCAAGTTTATTGTTGATGAGCTAAAAACAAACTTTAGGTCTTTGTTTTCCTGGTTGTTTTCCAATGTGCCCGTGGATAATGTTCTCTTAATTTGTGCTTTGGCTTGGGCTACGTGGTTCATTAGGAACAAAAAACTATTCAAAGGCTCTTTTATTGATCCGGTTCCGACGGGGATTGGATTTACAAAATTGGTTCATGACTATCAACTCTTCTCAAACAAGTGTTGTGTGGCTTGTCCTCAATCTTTTATTAGCGGTTCCTATTGGCTCGCTCCTATGACCAGTTGGGTTAAAGTTAATTTTGATGTCTATGTTCCTTCGGATTCAGTCAGAAGGGTTGGGGGTGGTGATTAGAAACGATTAAGGTGCTTTAATAGCAATTGGTGCTCGAATGGTTAATGCGAGGTGGAATCTTGAGACTAGTGAAGCTGCTACGACCATTTTTGGGTTGGATTTAGCTACGAGATTGGGTTACACTCATGTACATCTCGAAGGTGATTTACTTTTGATGATCCGGTCAATTGCCCAACGATTCTTTGGATTAGATAATATTCTCCAATTGAGCTAAGTTTTCGTATAGTCATGTATGTAGAAGAGGTAATATTGTTGTATATCATGCTGCAAGGAGGGATCTTAGTGTTAATGATAAGCATGTATGCCTAAACTCTTTCCCCCAAGGGTTTTTGGCTAGTCTTTATCTGTGCTAATTTACAAGTTTTTCTTGAAAAAAACTACAAAAATCGATTATAATTTCATTAAAAAGTTGAATTTAATGGATTTAAAGGGAAACCAAAGATCAATTATTTCACTCTTTTAGTACATGACAAAGAAAGCAATAATTAGACGCCTTTTGGCTCTCAAATTTAAAAAAATATATTTGATTTGCAACTAATTATGGTGGTTATATATGGTGGAAGAAAGAGAAAAAATGAAGGGAGAAACAGGAAAGATAAAATGACAGAGACGGGAGAGTTGTGGTAAGGAGTGGAGGTGGTGATGGAGAGTGAGGGAAGGGGCAGATATTGAAGAGGGAGAAAGTTGCCTTAAAAGGAAATGTTGGAGAAGAAAGAGGAGAGAAAAAATGATGGAGGGGAGAGCCTCACTTGCGGACCTAGGTAGTTGCCTGGGGTTGCCAATTATAAGTTAAAAATTTTTTTTTTCTAGAATCGAAGCCACGACCACAGCAACATGTTGTGTTTATTCCAGGGCTGCATACCACTGAGCCAATAATTCACGCGGACACTAAGTATAAGGTGTTAGATTGTGATAAATATTATTGCAATTAAAACACAATTGTACCGCATGCATTCCAATCGACAAAACAATTAAATATCAAAGATCATCCCTTCTCACGATTCACACGAACCCCAGGTCAAATTTGTAATTTAATTTTGTAAATTGTAGTTTAAAGAGATCATTAATGAATTCTTTTATGATATTAACCTCTCGTATGTAAATTGTTCGACACTATTTTTTTAGCGCTATTTGTGTATATTATTTTTATTGATTCCTTAATACTTGATAATAATGATTATAAGTTAATAGCACAATCAAGTTCACAATTTTGTGAGTTAGTTGATAACACAATCAAATTTACAGTTTTGTTAGAGTCAAAATATTTTCTTTATTTTGAGATATGGTAACGACTAATAAGTTAGTGAAGTTTTATTTATTTTTTTTGCATTTCTTATGCATCATTTTATTTTATACTTTATCGAGTAATGCAAAAACTTAATGTAGGTTATCTTAGACTTTTAATGTAAAGATATCGTGCAACCTCATTCCTAAAATCCTTGGTCAGCCTCTGGAGAGAGTTATGGTAAGGGGGGTGGTGGTGGTGGTGATAGAGTGGGAAGTAAGAAGATTGTGAAGGGGTGTGATTTGGAGGTGGGTTAGTCGTAATTAAATTTGATCAAAATCAAGATCAAAGGTTAAAAAATGTCAATGAGCATTTTTGACAGAGGTCATTGGATATCAATAACTTGGCTGTTTTAATGTCGACTTTCATTACTTAGAAGCTGTAGTTAGTAAAAAAAAAATTTAAGGCTATAATTTTTTTAAAAACTAAAAAAAGTGAAAGTTGTAGTGGTTGGCAAAGTATCCATTTTAAAAAAAATTATATACATATATATATATATATATATTTATATATATATATTTATATGTATATATATATATTTATATGTATATATATATATATATATATGTATGTATATATATATAGATATATATATATATAGATATATATATATATATATATATATATGTATATATATATAGATATATATGTATATATATATGTATATATATGTATATATATATAGATATATATATATATATATATATATATATATATATATATATATATATATATATATATATATATATATATATATATATATATATATATTGTGAATGAGGTAATAATAGGACGTAGTCAAATAGTATATGCAGCGGACGGAGTGTAGGTTGAAAATCAAGCTTTTGGCAAACACTTAAACATATGGTATTTAGGGAGAAGTAAAGTTTGATTGATTGTAATAAAATAATAATAATATTTTATTAATAGGAGTAAAATAAAAAAATGAACGATAAAAGAGAAATACAAAAATGTGAATCTAATCCTCTTTTCTCAAAAATTTGAAATAGATAAGATTAATTATAAAAAAAAGCATAAAATAAGAGCAAAATCAACTTATTTTCAAATGTAAGAGCCTCCAGCTCCAGAGCTTAGGTTGGTGCTGTTCGCAGTTAGTAACTGCGAACAGAGGCCAACTGGTCAAAAAAAGTCACCAAGCTGTTCCCACTTAATAAGTGCGAACAGAGGAAAACCTGGTCAAACAGGGTCAACTCCCTATTCGCAGTTACTAACTGCGAGCAGTAGGTTGACTATGTTTGACCAGACTCCTCTGTTCGCACTTAGAAAGGAGTTGTTGTGTTAAGGGACATACATGTTCGCATTTACTAACTGCGAACAAGTAATTTGGTCAAAAAAAGTCAACAACCATGTTCGCAGTTAGTAAGTGCGAACAACTTATTTGGTTTTTTAATTTAGACGCTTACATTTAAAAATAAATTAATTTTACTATTAATGTTTTTTTTTATAATTAATCTTATTCATTTCAAAAATTTTCTCAATTGTCAATTGGAATCAGATCCCCCTTTTTTTCCCTGATTTAAAATTACAACTCAGAAACTTAATCCCTAAGCTTTGCCAACCTCTTCCGTGATCACCGCTTATAAAAACATCCCACCGAGTTCCAACGATAATCCCTCTCATCTCTATCATCCCAATTCACAAACACAAATTCAAAATTTTCTTCTTTTGAGTTAATTATTTTTCGTTTCCTTTTCTTAATAATAATAATAATAATAATAATAATTTGTTGATGGAAGAACAACGAGGATTGAAAATGGCAGGAATAAGGGAAGAAGACGATTCACATACACAACAAAACATCTTCTACGGCATTGAATTTAATCTCTTACCTGAAGGATGTATCTCATCTGTTTTTTCCTTCACTACTCCTCGTGATGCCTGTCGTTTTGCTTCCATCTCTGCTATCTTGAAGTCTGCTGCTGATTCTGATTCTGTTTGGGACCGTTTTCTGCCCTCTGATTGCCATCTTTTTCTTGAGAAAGCCGTTACTGCTCAATCTCTCTTCAATTCTCTCTCAAAAAAGCAACTTTTTATGCGTCTTGCTGATTTTCCACTCCTTATCGATGACGGTGTTATGGTAATTATATTTCGTTTTTTCCTTAATTCATCAATTAATATTCAATTACGTTCCTCAAAATTTTGATTATTATAACCATTTATATGATGGATTTTTAATCGCGATCTATTGTATTAAAGGTGTACATACAAGTTTTGATCACCATTCAACGGTATATTGGAAATTTTCCATGTTCAATTATTCATTATCTGTCCAAGTTATAAGCGTATATTTCGATGTATACATTGAGAAAAAAAATTAGTAAGTACTCCCTTTATCACTTATAGTTTGTTTCCTTGATTCGAGCCAATTTTGTGAGAGTTCTTCTATCAAATAGTACAGTTTCATAGAGATGAAAGATTAATAATTCATTAGCTTTAATACTAAAAATCCTCCTTGGTAGTCACCAATCATGCTATGCTGACATCAAAATACTAAACTTGCCGAGGTGGGAAATTAGGCCGAGAGCTATTCAATAGCATTGGGATGATAGGAACATCGGTACAGTAGTGAAAAATTGTAAGTAATGGAACTATATATGGAGTGTAACTTCAATCATTTGAAATTTAAGTTTAAATTAATGTGTTAGTATGGCGCCAAAGAGAAATGAAAGGGTTGTATCTTGTATGGATGTATACTTGTATGGTTCCTGATTTTAGAGTTTTTATTATGCGGGATATTAGTGGGAAAATGACTTTTGTTATTGGTAAGTTGATCAGGTTTTTGATTTGACTCACCTTTTTGAAACTGTTGTGGAGCTTACTTTTCTGCTCAATATAAAACTATTGGATATGCTAGCTAGATCTTCTTTAACTTTGTACTTGTTTGAAGCTCAACCCAAAAGGCTCTTTGGAAAAAGTAAGTTTTCATACAAAAAAGGATGCAATTTTTTCTTTTTCTTTTTCTTTTTCTTCTTTACTATATTTTAAATCTTTGTAGTGTATTAATAACAGTACAAGAATTAAGTGTGGATTATAATCCACCATGTTTTTTACTTTTGTGGGTCGGTGACCAAATTGTGTAGATTATATACATATATTGGCTGCTCTGTTTTGTAGATGTTTTTGAGGCTCTAGCACTTTTCGTAGTATTCGTCATATTTGCTTAAAATGCAATATTTCTATCTTCATCATCATTGTACACAAAATGCAACCCATACCCTTAAACAAGACTACATTATTTGTGTCTTCATTAGTTCAATTTGACTGTTACAACCAAATATCAATGCATGTAAAAACTGTCTAGTGGTGGAGGATCATAGGCAGCTCTTCATTGCTAGCTATTGAATTGTTTATCCATTTTATTGTTCTTGAAAGATAGATTAGTTTATTCATTGGTATTTCACTGGATAATCTTAATTTCTCTGATAATATGTTGGGCTGTGTAAGGTAAGCTGTAGTGATGAATTGATGTTTGATTAGTTTGGGGGAGTTTCTTAGAGACTTCAGAATTGGGTCATGACATGTTTTTTATTATGATTATTTCAGACATAAGGTATCTATTGTTGGCATAGCAGTATAGAACTGTAAAATTTTAAATTGATGCATCTTCTGATGTTCCTTTATACTACTCGTTATTGATCAGAGTTTTTCGTTGGATAAATCAACTGGGAAGAAGTGTTTTATGATTTCTGCAAGAAATCTCGCCATTACATGGAGTGATACACCAAGATATTGGGCATGGAATCCCGACTCTAAGTCAAGGTTAAAGTTGGAACTTTTTATATTTATTTTCTTTAAATATCTGCTATAAAGGGTTTGCAAAGTTTTTTCTCTCAGTTGGGAATCGGGATTGTGCTAATTTTGTTGTATGTAAAAATGAACAGGTTTTCTGAAGTTGCAGAGCTTGTTACTGTTTGCTGGCTTGAAATAAAAGGGAAAATGAAAACCTCTCTACTATCGACAAACACGGAATATGCTGCTTACCTTGTTTTCAAGATGAAACCTGAAGCCTTTGGGTTTTACACCCCGGTGGAGGTTGTAGTTCAAACTGCTGCCGGGAAAGTGGAAACGCGGGATGTCTATTTGGTGTCTCGAGATAGGTACCAACTCATACCGAGGATAGGTATTTTAAACCAGTTCTTGGCACCCGTAACAAGGTTGCGACAAGATGAGAGAGAAGACGAGATCAAGCTTCCAAATGACCGATTAGACGAGTGGCAGGAGATCAAAATTGGAGAGTTTTCGACTGGTGAAGATGAAGATGGAGAAGTGGAGTTTTCAGTATTGGAGGTGAAGGCTGGGAATTGGAAAGGTGGCTTGCTTGTTGAAGGAATTGAGATTAGACCAAAATATAAGGAAATCTAAAAATCAATGGCACCTGATATATATTCCTCTCATTTTGAACTTTTTGTAAAAAGAATGAAAGGAAAAATTAGGTTGAAGATTATGACAATCGAAGCGAAAGATAGAAATGAGTGGTTAAGAAGAAAAGTATAAATTTGTAGATGAAATATGAAAGTGAGATCATTACTAAAAGAAAAAAGCTTTAAATGTAAAGTACTTTAAAATAAAAAGAATGTAGGGTATATTTTTTGATTTTTTTAATCTCTTGAGAAATAATTGTTCTATACTTGACTGTATTTTGTGTAATTTTTTTTTTGTTGATTATGAATTTCACCTTGTTAGTATTTTCATTTTATGTCATATTTTTGCATAAAAAGCCATTTGGAAGCAGTGGCGGATTTAGGAATCGATTTTAGTGTGAACACAATCATAACAAATACAATTCGATAAAAAATATGAAAAAATTATAAATATATATGTTAAAAATTAATGTTGTCAATTCAACCCTAAAACACAATATTTTATAATCTATAGTACATTATTAATCTTATTATACTCTAACCGATTTTTAAACAATGAGTGTGTTTGAATGATAGATTGAAATTTTTTGTCTTTCTGCGGGGTCTCTTTTGAGTGTATTTAGATCAATTTTACTACGCTTAGCACAACTATCAACTATTTCGGAGATATTTGTGTCATTAGCTTCTCCCCCTTCTTGTTGGGAAGAGGAAGGTTCTTGTGTTAACTATTTTTTTTTTTTGAAGTATTTTTTCATGACACTTGAAGTTTGATCTCTACGTATTAAATAATTATATATAACCAACACAAATTAATTAAACTATCTTTACATTAAATTGCAATTGATTAAAAAATCACACATTCTTTTTAAAATTTGATTTATCATCTAAATGATAATATTCAAAAAAAAAAAAGAAAATCAATAAAATCTAAACATACCACGGAGGGTTTGTTTCAAATTACCCAAATAATATATAATCAATGATAATTAATTTTCATTGCAATTTATTTATGCATACAAAGCTCATACCATGAAATTAAGTAAATAACAACTCACAACTGGAAACCAATCTTGTGTAATGACAGTCCACGGAGTATAATGATGGGATATGGTGAATATCTTTACTAACAAATAGGATCGATTATTTTGAATTAAAAGAACAAAATAAAAGGACAAAACTGAAGAATACCTAATTCCATGGCGCAGGAGATAATCTTGGAAACAGAAGCGATTAGATCTTCTAGATTAACACGTATTCCCTGAAGTGACGATCCTGAATCTTATCACTCTTAATTCTCTCTAATAATGGGATGACAGGAGAAAAGGAAAAATGTATAACTTAGGGACCATAACTGCTCTATATATATAATAACATGTGACTAATATTCGGCCCATCATAGAACCCAGTCAGAAAACGAGTCTCTACACATTTAAGGCCCACAAACTATTGATATTTTTAAGCCCAAACCCTTTAACTTTAATTAGATCACTTTAAGTAGGGCATAAAGACAGTTTTAATTAATTATAACGACATATAAATATTTACATATAAGCCTAACGTTGGACTTTAGTCCAACATATAAGGTGTGAGACGTCGGCAACGAGGAGGAGGAAATGGCTTGTGGAATATGGTGGATTGGCGGCTGCAGTTGTCGTGGTGGTTGGTAGGCAGCCACAAATTACGGTTCTTAATTCTTCGAATAGAAACTGTCGAACAGCAGTTGGGAAGAAGAAGAAGATTATGAGATTTATTTTCGAAATTTGTTCAATTGAAACATATATATACCTTTGCTCTAGGAAAGGTTAAGTAATAAATATTTCTAGAGACTAGAGTTACATAAAAAGTGGGTAGCTTAGTTACATGTGTAATCTTTCCAACTATAGGTCTCAGGTTTAACTCCTATTAATTATAAATTATTTTATAAAATTTTAGTGCCTTCACGTGCGAGCACAGGATCCAACTGGATCCGCCTCTGTTTGGAAGACCATTCAGAGTTGTACCTCCGTTGATGGAGTAATTATTTGGCGGTGATGAAGATACGTTAATATATAAACAATAGATTTTGTTTTCAATTAATCATTAGACAGTGCAACTGAATTGTTAAAACGGCTGTGAGCTTTGAGATGAGTTAGTGCTATAGCCTATATAGATGAGGCTAAATACAAATACAAAACGCTACTCATACAAGTCTTGTAAAATGATTAATGATCTAACCCTCATACTAGTAAGTCACAACACCTCTTAGAAGTCACTAATGGCAACTGGCAAGTATATGTATGCCATATGAGCAAGACTGAGAATGGGAAGTAAGTATATATGTTTGGTATGGTACTTGGTTTGACTACTTTTTGGATGAGAAAGTCTTAGTAACGGTTATTCGTGAAGTTAATAAATCACCCTTATTTATAACATTTTTATATTCTTTATGGTCTCCCACTTGTATCCTACTAACTTTATAAAAATAATTTTTTATTAGTTGTGATTTTCATATTTTTTCCACCAACTTTCTTTTAATATTTTTTATGTTCATGGTCACCACTTTTCTTCAATCAAATTTATTATTCAAAAAAATAATATATTAAATTCACCATCTAAAATATTCAATTTTTCTTAATTACTGTAAACTTTACTTGTGGAAACTTCATTAAAAATGGTGGGAGTAATTAATAATACTAAATATTTATTTTGCCCCTTTAAATTAATACCCACTTTTGAATGTGAATAATAATTAAAAGTTGGAGAATAAAATATTAGATGAGAAAAGCATGATGAACATAAATGTAACCAATAAGAAAGTGACAATAAATGAAACAAGTAAATGATAGCATAACTATTCTAATAAAGCAATAAAAGAAGAAGAACAATGATAAATACAATAACAAAGTTGATAGCAATTAAGAAATGAAAATTTAAAAACCAAAGGAAATTGTTTAATGGAAATGAAAGATTGAATCCCATACAAGACTTAAAATTAAATGCTTAAAGGCAAGAACTATATATGCGGTTGTTTTTAAGTTTTACATTTTTTAAGTCTATGTTATTATTAATTTGTTAATTATTTTGATTTATGTGTATTTTGTTAAAAAAAATAATTATTTTTTTGTTTGTATATGTTTTGTGATTAGAATATGTACATATTTTAAATAATTTAAATAATACGAAGGTTAATTAAGTTAAATAGGCATGAATAAGGTAAATTTGGGTTAATTAAGGTTAAGTGTACATGCGTGTGTGTGTATGTGTGTGAGTGTGTGAGTGTGTGTTATATATATATATATATATATATATATATATATATATATATATATATATATATATATATAGATACATATATATATATATATATATATATATATAGATACATATATATATATATATATATATATATATATATATATATATATATATATATATATATATATAGATAGATACATATATATATATATATATATATATATATATATATATATATATATATATATATAGATAGATACATATATATATATATATATTTATATATATATATGTATATATGTATATATATATATATATATATATATATATATATATATATACATATATATATATATATATATATATATATATATATATATATATATATATATATATATATATATATATATATATATATATATATATACATATATACATATATATATATAAATATATATATATATATATGTATCTATCTATCTATCTATATATATATATATATATATATATATATATATATATATATATATATATATATATACCTATAGATATTTATACATACATATATATATATATATATTTATATATATATATATATATATATATATATATATATATATATATATGTATATTTATATACATATATATATATATATATATATATATGTATATAAATATACATATATATATATATATATATATATATATATATATATATATATATATATATATATATATATATATATATATATATATATATATATATATATGTCACGCCTCAACATAATCTTGCAAGACAAGGAAGCTTCATCCACCAATCTTGCTAATTTGATCAATATGAGTCCGCCTTCAAAAACTTTGAGCCTTAATTCAAACTGACTCTCTATTTGAGCTCTTGATGTCTTGCCACGTTAATACTTACACAAGGCATTTAAAATTCAATAATTGAAATAATAAAATCGTGTAAATCTCATTTAAATTAAATTCCTATTTTTTAGCTAAATTTAAATACTAGTTATACCTATTTTTTAGTTAAGATTCAAAATGTCTCCTTATATATACGAAAACCTTTAATTAGCAAACCTTAATTTGCAAGCAACCTATTTATTCAAATATTTAAACATAAAATGTGTAGGTATATATTCAGATATTTAAATATCTTGAACACACGTTAATTTTATTCAAATTCAAATTCAAATATAATTACAACCTTATCCAAATATAATAAACTTAAGTCATCTTAATTCAATATATTTCGGACTTAATTAATTTATCAATTAATCATTTAATATTTAATATGATTTTAGACCTACTTAAACAACTAAATATAAATACTTAATTTATTATTTTAATTTAATATGTATGTTGAATTATCATCACTTAATGAAATTGAGTCTTTAGAAATGGCCAATAAAAATTAAAGATAATTAATAATAATAAATAATCAATTAGACTAGTCAAAAATAATTTAGGTCGGTCATCTATTACTTGACATAAATAATTCGAAAAACTTTAAAAACTCTTCAAAACAATTAATAGTAAATTCTAACTTAATGATACTTTTTGGCCGTATTGGCCACTTATATTTTGTGGGAGGCCGAGAAAATATGAACTCATAATACCAAAAGATGGCAGAGAAAGTTCGATTAGTGAGTTTAGCCATGGAGTTTGGTTTTGACGAGGATTCTGCCAATAAATGTTTGGATCGCTTCATTCTTCTCTATGGTATTCTTTCCTTTTCTTTTTCTCTATCAACCTTAATATTTTTTTTGAAATTTTTAAAACCCTAATTATTATTCATATGTAATCTCATTGACATACTAATGTAAGTAATGAAAATGATAAAGGTGAGGATGGCCAAGATTTCATCACTGTGGAGCACTGTGGTGATGATTTCCTAGCAATGCTAGCGGAATCTATCCAAGACACCGAAGAATGGGATGATGTTCAAGCGATGGAAACTGAAACATTCGATGCTCTCACCACCATCTTGGGTGAAGATAATTTTGACTATCAGGATCCGACAAGTAAATCATTTCATGTCGTACAACAACATTCTCCTAAAATCGAGACACGTCAGAACATTCTTGTCGTGGATTCTGAGGACTCAGAGGTTGAAATTTTTGAAAATAATTGGACCACTGCGAGATCAGGGGTAAGACGCTTTTGAAGATTTAAATTCATTTATATATTTGGCCATGGATGCATAATTATATCTACCTATGTATTACTTCTATTTGACATTGCAAATCACATGGGAAGGTAGTTTTAGGTGAGGAGCTGAGGGTACAATTTATGAACATAATGGAGACTTAGGAATGGAGTGTCAGCACCATGGACGTTATGAAATTTTCCGTGTTCAATTATACTAAACCTTCGTTATCATTAATGTAGAAACTTATAGATGTCAAAAAGTTGGCTAAATAGCAACAATTGTGTTATGTTGTGGCTCATAATCTCATATTGGTCTCGATGTACTGGAGTATGGTGTGCTAGAAGGATGGTGTTGTTGATGCATAAGAAGTAGAACCAAGGTCAGAAGCTGCTGCTTTTTCTCTCTACCCACTTGAGCAGGTGGACTCAACCTGCTGTTGGCCGCTCAACCCACTCGAGTGAGTCAACTCGACCAAGTTGAACAAATACTCGGTTTTTTCTGTTGCTTATGTTTTGTTCTTGTTTTTGGCGGATTGGTTGTTATTGCCCATCTCTTATGTTCGCCTTACATATACTCCTTAGTACATCATTTGTTGAGTGATATTATTGTAATACTCTTGTAATCCTACAAGACGTGAGATCGATCTAGTTAGAGAGGGAGTCACAAATTAGGGTTTATAAGGGTGAAATTGGGGGGTTTCAATTTCGCTTTGTAATCTCTATGGTTTTTCATTCTTCATTGTTAGAGTTGGATTAGTGTATTCACCAAGTACTCTACTCAACAAATTGTCTTCATTCATTGGGCGGGGTTTTATAGTCTAATATCAATTTGATATTAGGATTTTCCCCACCTTTCAACTCTTGGTGTTTGATTGTTTCTTTTACATTTTGCAATCTTTATCATTTTTTGTTTTAGAATCTTCAAAGGATAGAGTTGCTCTAACAAATTGTTAAAACATCTATAAAAGGATATGAAAGAACTAACCTTTGATGTGTGACTTGTACAGTTATGTAGGGAACAATTACTGCAAAGTACTATTAAGTATGAGATAAGTGTTAAATTTGATACATCTAATTAGTCCACTATGATCCACATTACTGGTGTGCTAGCACCGAAAAAACAAAGCTAAGAAAGAAGCACAACATTCACATTTTTTTCTTTTTAATTTTCTCAATCAGCTTTTCCAAAATTGACAAACAGTATAAATATTACAAAATGTCAAAAACCCAATTTGAAAACCCTTTTAAAATAAACCTTAATGTCATTTATTGAGGCTAATTGAGTCTTTTATATTAATTATATTTACGTGGTTAGTAATTGATCCTTAATTTATTTTGTGTGACCTTTTAGGATTATATATTTAACTCTATTTAGTCTAATCACATTAGTCTATTCACAAAATTCGCGTTTTTTCTTTTTATTTTTCTCAATCAGTTTTTCCAAATTGAGTAACAATATAAATATTACAAAATGTCAAAAATCGAATTTGAAATCCCTTTTCAAATAAACCTTAAATATCAATTATTGAGGCTAACTGAGTTTTTTATATTAATTATATATACGTGGTTAATAACTGATCCTTAATCTATTTTGTGCGACCTTTTAGAATTATGCATTTAACTCTAATTAGTCTAATCACAGTAGTCTACAACCGTACATTACTTTTTAGTAAGCAATTTCCATACATTGAATGCACATATATATCTATATTAATCGTGTAGTATTTATTATTTATTTGTTATATTGATCCTCAGACATAGTCCTTCAATCTCCTACTTTTCTGTAGGATAGATGATAATACTAGACTTCCATAAGTTTGATGATATAAGATTTTACCATTATAGTATGCTACTCCTTGTGACACTAGGTTTTACTATACAGTCCTATCTTACTTTCTTTGAATTTGAACTAATCTTATTAGAGTTACAAATCAGCTCAGAATGCATAACCGTGGTTTAATTTTTAGTTCTCACTTGAAATGGCCCATATATAAATTCCATTAAGAAAGAATGACTTATTCAGTCTTGTAAACTTATATTCCCATTGAGGTATGAACTTACCCTATCATTGCTTTTATAACTGAGATTTAAGACGGGGTTTGATAAATCTACATCAGATCAACCCAACAAAGTAGCAGAGTATTACTCACGTCTAAGAAATTCGTTAAACACGTTGCCAAGATTCTATATTTTCAGGATCACGATCAAGTCTCGGTATTATATCCAATATATATATATATATATATATATATATATATATATATATATATATATATATATATATATATATATATATATATATATATATATATACTTGAATGATTGAATAAACATCTTGTTTTTATATTGTACGGAACTACTATATTAAACAAGATGAAGTAGTCATTAATCACTCGAGTCAAACAATATGATAAACTAGGGACTAAAATTAGTATTGATATTTAAACATTGAATTTATTATGATTACTCAGGCGCCTTGTGTTATCACTAATAAGAGTCTAATCACTTTCTAGTTTCTCCTTTTGAAGTTTCGAGCACTTTTATCTTTTTGTCCACCGACTTTAATGAATAATATCTTAACTTTAGAATGACACAATTCATTTGCGCCTTTGATTCAATCTTCTTAGTGTTGAATTTTGCTATGGTTCCTTGGGGTTGTTCATCCTCATTAAGATAGGTAGCCTCCATGGTAGTTTTTCGGTTTCTTTGTGGTTTAATGGGACAAAGATTAAAACTTATTGGCTTTCAAAAGGGGAAAGAGATTCAGCTACAGTGACGGGAAAGGATGGAGAAACTTTTGTGTTTTCAAATTAAGGATATAAGCTAGCTCTAATCACCAAGGATAAGGTTGCGTATATTCAACCATCAAACCCAACCTTAGGTAAGAGCCACTTAATGGTATTTGACAATGTAATGTTGTTATTGATAACCAGGGTGATGTAAGATCGTGCTATCAAATGAGATTTTACTATCCAAGTAATTATCACTAAAACTTATTGAGGGATGGTTCGAAAATAGAAAAATGATAATTTATAATTTTATAAATTATAAATAATTTATAATTTTAAAGTTCTAAATTAATTTCAAAAAGAATAAAAATAACTAGAATATTTTCCCCAATTAATCAACGAAAGAAAAAAATGATAATTGATGATGTTGAAGGGAAATTCTCTTATCGATAAGCTACTTTCTTTTTGAATGATATGCACTTAAGACTTCTATCTTCATTTTGCAAAAAGTATATGATCTTCTATTGTCGTTTTTTTTCCATGTTTGAGAAGTTCCATCTTTTAATAAATTCTGGTGCTTTTTCAGGAATGTCACAGCAGTGTGACTCATGATTCAGTTTTACCATTCTTTGAGAAAAAGGCTTGGAGTCCACCAGTTATTTCTACAAGAAACAGTTGTGTACTAAATGCAAAAAGGGGAACTCTAGGTTATGAAGAGTTGCAAGCATTGGATGATTTCGAGTTAGCTAATGTTGTTATCTTTGGTAACACGTTGTTTCGCCCTTTGCAGCATCAAGCTTGTAAAGCTTTTGTCCAAAAGCAAGATTGCTTTATTCTCATGCCTACTGGAGGTGGAAAAAGTCTCTGCTACCAGGTTATTATCTTTGCATGATATATTTCATCTTTTTGCATCAAAGTGATTAGAACAGTATGTTTATTGTTGTGCACACTACTTTTAGGTTGACCTAATAGGTAGCAAAATTCAAAAGTTGGACCTAGGCTAACTGTAGCAAGCAAGTGTGTTGTTTTTGGTTTTTCCGCATACCTTATCTGCAATTAAAGGATTGTGGCCATGGTATGGTGTTAACAACTTTTTTTTGGAGTTAGAAATGAGTGACATAAGTGTTGTAGGTGAAATTGAAGAGTTTGATCAGAACAGTATGTTTATTGTTGTGCACACTACTTTTAGGTTGACCTAATAGGTAGCAAAATTCAAAAGTTGGACCTAGGCTAACTGTAGCAAGCAAGTGTGTTGTTTTTGGTTTTTCCGCATACCTTATCTGCAATTAAAGGATTGTGGCCATGGTATGGTGTTAACAACTTTTTTTTGGAGTTAGAAATGAGTGACATAAGTGTTGTAGGTGAAATTGAAGAGTTTGATCAGAACAGTATGTTTATTGTTGTGCACACTACTTTTAGGTTGACCTAATAGGTAGCAAAATTCAAAAGTTGGACCTAGGCTAACTGTAGCAAGCAAGTGTGTTGTTTTTGGTTTTTCCGCATACCTTATCTGCAATTATAGGATTGTGGCCATGGTATGGTGTTAACAACTTTTTTTTGGAGTTAGAAATGAGTGACATAAGTGTTGTAGGTGAAATTGAAGAGTTTGATCAGAACAGTATGTTTATTGTTGTGCACACTACTTTTAGGTTGACCTAATAGGTAGCAAAATTCAAAAGTTGGACCTAGGCTAACTGTAGCAAGCAAGTGTGTTGTTTTTGGTTTTTCCGCATACCTTATCTGCAATTAAAGGATTGTGGCCATGGTATGGTGTTAACAACTTTTTTTTGGAGTTAGAAATGAGTGACATAAGTGTTGTAGGTGAAATTGAAGAGTTTGAGTAATAAAGAATTTCATCCGGTAATTATTACATATTCAATATGAAAATGTGAATTTTTGCTTGTGTACTACTGTAACAGGTCTTATTTTCTTAATCTTAAATATTTTGATAAATTCAATCATCGTTTCGTTTTATTATTTCTAATTCGGTTCCGAATTTTATTTCAATTGTTCTTAAGTTCTTGATATATATATATATATATATATATATATATATATATATATATATATATATATATATATATATATATATATATATCTCTTAGATTAAAATATTAGGTTTAAATTATACGTTTTTTTAATTATATTTAGTAAGTTCATTTTTTTTCTCTCCCGGAATAATAATAATATTGTGCTTTAAATATCAAGCGTAGCTAAATTAACTATATTTACAAAATCTAATTATGTTTATATACCATTTTATGATTTTAAAAAAAATATATATTAATAATATAAGAAAAAAAGACAAAAAACAAAAAAAAAAAAAAAAATTATCTCAAAAATTCCTACAAAAATTCCTAAAAATTCTCAAAAATTTCCTAATAATAGTATTTAGTATTAATTATAGAAATTCAAGGGGAGGATGCTAATTTTGTGGCTAGAAATTCTACAAATAAGGAAATCGATTAAGGTATAAATTCTTACATATATTTATTTACATAAAATTATGCCCATAAATTTTATATGTGTTTATAATATATAAATTAAATTTTGTGTAAATTTTGGTGATTTAATTCATTGTAAATTAATTTATATGATTTATTTATTTTAATTTCCTAAAATTGCATAATCTGAAATAATTTTAATTAAAATAGTAAATATTAATATTTTTAAATGAAAAATTTTCTATACATATATATATATATATATATATATATAAATGAAAAATTTTCTATACATATATATATATATATATATATATATATATATATATACATATATATATACATATATATATATATATATATATACATATATATATATATATACATATATATATATATATATATATATACATATATACATATATATATATATATATATATATATATATATATATACATATATATACATATATATACATATATACATATACATATATATATACATATACATATATATATATATATATATATATATATATATATATATATATTGTGTATTAATTTCGTGAATTATAGTTTAGATAAGTATTATTATTAATGTTTGCTAAAAAAACGCATAAAATAAGAAAATTCATAATTTGGGTTAAAAATATATAATTCTGGAAAAATAATTTATTTTATTGTTACTGCACATTTATTTTTCATTTAAATAATTTCTGTGAAATTTTGTGATATTTAAATTTTATAGAAATAAATTGATAATCTAAATTGTTATAATAGACGGAAAGAAAGAAAAATGAAAAAAACAATCAAAATTATTGTTTTTGGTGAATAAAAATATTCAGCAACTCCTTTAATAATAAGTTAGTTTTTTTAAAATATTTTGTTTGGATTTTAATCTTAAGGACATTAATTATTCATATACTAAATCTATAACTAAGCTATTATGAAATTAATTAAATAAGATGAAATTTTATTTTCTAAAAATTTAGATAAATGGGCTAGGATCTATAATAAACCCAATATGTCCTTTTTAAGATATTTTTAGTATTTATTTATGATGAAACTATTTATTTTATCATTTATAATAAATGACATTTAAGAAATTGATATTAAGAAATTAATAAAGCCAATTGAAAATTAATCTCTAAATAAATGCTAAAGACCAATTTAAGTTTTGATTTAGTCTAATAATAAATGATTATTTATATTTTACTTATAAATTTATTTCTACTATATGTTATTGTAATGTTGCATTTTTTGTGAAAACAGTAACATGATAATAAAAAGGCTTGGTAGTAAGGAAATGCCGAACCATGCTTCCGGCATGTAAAAAACGTGGGACGTGTTTTCCGGCATGTAAAATACGGCGAACACAGTAAGGTTATTTAACTTAACCTGTGGCTCGAGCAACATTGTACTGGAGGAGTGACTCCCACTAAGTTACAGGTTTTGGTTTACCTCACCCTAAAAGGCTTACATATATCAAACAAAGATCATATGTGTTGCATTCATTAAATAAGTAATCGGATTCCATGCCCTAACACTCAAGCAGAAGTGTTAGTAAATCACGCCCTGGTAATCAAGCAGAAGGACCAGAAGTTATATATATAAAATTAACGAAAAAAAAAAGAATCCTCTATATTGCATAAATCCTTTTACATATTACTTATTGAAATGCACATATTTGTGTACTTGTATTATGCTGGTAAGTTTTTATACGCGGCTTATTAGCTGACCGATTTCCATCGGCTGTTCCCTTATAATGGGAGCAGATGCTGCAGGTGACTTTACACGAGGTTATTAAGAAGCTATCGTATCGTCTATGTGATATTAGGATATAGTATGTATGTAATTTATATAATGAGTATGTAATAACGATAATTATGTATTAAAGCAAGATGTAATATGTAAAATTATATTTTGATGATTTAAGTTTTATTTGTTTTTTTGAAAACACTTTTGTTTTTTTTTCTTTTTTGCAATAATCACGGCTTGATAGACTTCCGCTTTAGCATTACTTACTATTATATTATATTAAACCTATATTTCGAAAAGAACAGTCCGTTACAACTACTTTAGAGGCTGGTTAGTAAATGTAATATTGCATGGTGGTTCCTCAACTGTTGATATTTTTCTTGGGAAACTTATGAGGTTGTTACTTATTAATTGCATGACCAATTCAATTTCCGAATCCAACATATTTCATGTTCTTACATCTTCTTTCAACTCTACAACCAAGTGTGACCGTAGTTATATCTCCACTGCTTCCTCTTATTCTGGATCAAATAATCAATTGTTTTACATATTTGATATGAAAATGTTAATTTTAGCTTGTACACCACTTTAGAGGTTGATTGCATGATGGTTGCTCAACTGTTGATATTTTTCTTAGACAACTTCTAAGGCTGTTATTTATTAGTTGCATGACCAATTCAAATTCCGAATCTAACAGAGTTGATGTTCTTACAGCTTCCTGCGACTCTACAACCAGGTGTGACCGTAGTTATATCTCCACTACTTTCTCTTATTCAGGATCAGATAATCACGTTAAATCTTAAGTATGGGATACCTGCTACTTTTTTGAACTCCCAGCAAAGCTCAGCACAAGCTGCAGCCATTACTCAAGAGCTTAGGTAACAGTTTTTCCAATTTTTATTTTTGTAAATTTATTTGTGCATTAGGCTTATTTTTCCTTCACTATGAAAGGTATTATGAAGCTTAGTGGAGCTTGTTTGAGCCTGATTGCCTAAAGATATAATAGAATGGTTGTTCCCAGTGTAACATAATTCGCTAGCTAATTCACTTTTTGAATTCGTAATTCACTCAAATTTGCCCAAGAATAGCCCAAAACCGACCATACATCGCTTTTTTCGATTCGCGATTCGCGAAGAGATTAGCGAATCATGTGATACTGGTTGTTCCTTTAAGGCAAATCTAAGAAATTAGAAAAATTTGTCTATTATGTGCAGTGACTGTTCACATTACTAGAAACTAATGTATTTCATGTATTATTGTTAGGAGAGATAAACCCTCATGTAAGCTCTTGTATGTAACCCCAGAAAGAGTTTCAGGTAGTGCATCATTTTTTGATGCTTTAAGATGTATGTATCAAAAGGTGAGCTAAGTCTGCTTCTGCAATAAATTTCAGCTTTCTTTGCAATGTCCAAATGGATTTGTGAATTCATTGAATAAATTATATGGATGAGAGATGATGAAGTCCATCCCAATTCTCAATTGCAGGGACAATTGACAGGGTTTGTTGTTGACGAAGCCCACTGTGTAAGGTATGCCTTCGCTCGACTCGACATGCACTATGTAACAAAAGCTACGTTTATCATTTATCTATAGTAAAGTTGAAAATATTTATTGCTTTTTCGAAAAGTTGGCTGAAGTTGTGTCAAGGAATTTTTTTTTTTAATTTAGGATTTTAAATTGATAAAACACTGTAGACGGACATCTAGGACCCGTAGGCATAAAAACCCAAAGGAGGGAAAAAAACCATTGGAGAAAGACCCTCGAAAACGTGGTACTCAAGGGAAAAGATTATAGGAGCGGACTATGTTACATTGTGCCAGCCTACCTCAATCTTCTGTATAACTGGATTCCAAGCTTGCACTTTATTCATATTATCTCCAATTGGGATACCTAGGAAAATTATAGGGGATTTCTCCTTTTTACACCTACTCATGCCTGCTAATGCGAAAGCCCCAGTATCGTCTTTTTTGCTCCAAGTGATAATACTAGATTTTGCATAGTTAAGCTTCAGGCCTGACATTATTCCGAAGACATTAAGGATTCTGAAATAGTTCAGTGCCGTTTTCGTACACTTAGGAACAAACTGAAGTGTATCATTTGCCAATTGAAAATGCTTTACTTTCACCTTCTCCTCACAAATAAGAAGGGGACTAATATACCTAAGCATTTCTGCCTTTTTAAACATACTCACGAGAGCTTCACTCACCAAGATGAATAAATAGAGTGATAGCCTATCTGAGACCTCTCTCCTTTTTGAATGGTTTGAGAGGATAACCATTCACTAGCATAGACATTGAAGTAGTAGACACACGTGATATGATCCATGATATCCATTTACCACCAAATCTCATTTAGTCACGAAGAGCCTACGCCTCGGCTTTAGGACTCTTTTGTGCCTTGCATCCTTATAAACTCAGTTCACATGCCATCAATTCAAGAAATAATGATTAATTAACTTTACATTTTAATTTTCATACCAATAATAAAATAGCGATTAATTTTCTATCTTAATTTTATTTTATAATTGGAATCAATAGTGACTTCTTGTCTTTCAGTGTAATCCTTGCTATTGGAGTGAATCTATTTAGAATTTGATGATCAATTTATTATATATATATTTAATATTTATTAATGGTATTGACTTATGGTTTTGTTTTTAATTTAGTTTTTCAAAAGACTTGATGAACCAAATAAAATAATGAAGGATATGGGTTTAAAGCAAACAAGCAACAACCAAACCACATTACCAGTAGTTACAAATTATTTTCTATAAAGTTGAATATCCGATGTGAACTAAACGACCACTTGGTATCAATGATGAACATGTATGCATTCCCATATCTCACCAGTACTAATGATAACTAGGCCAATCATGAACTTCTTTTGAGATTAACCTTTTTTTCATTCTTATGTTCAAGTGTTTCAACTCGTCTTGATTTCAGCATGACCTGAAAAGTATTAAAGCAACAAATGAATAATATTCATGATGAAGTTGTTCATGTAGAATAGCTAGTTGAGGGTATCTTTTGTGACGTGAAAAATATTAGCGCAACATAATCAATTATATTCATAAATTAAGTTATATTGTCGGTGGAGCATCGTTAGTGGAGGGTATTTTTTTGAGCTAGTTCAATGAGAAAGATATGATTTCGGTTTCACCTTTTGTTTTGATTTTGTTGTTCTAAAACTCGTAGTAAGTAGATTTGACTATAAAATTAGTTGTTCACCATACTTGGACTGCACTATCCCCTTCCTTTGCTCACTTATTTATTCTTTGTGTTTAGTCAATGGGGCAATGATTTCCGTCCAGATTATCGTAGATTAGGCTGCCTTAAGCAAAATTTTCCTAATGTCCCCATTATGGCATTAACAGCAACTGCAACTTATCCTGTACGCAAGGTAGAAAATTTATATTGAGTAAATTGCTCTTGCATGGGCATCCATAAAATCCTTATTTTGAGTGCTTTTTTCAGGATATATTAACTGCATTAGGAATTCCTCGTGCTTTGATATTGGAGACGAGTTTTGATAGGCCCAATTTGAAGTACAAAGTGATTGATAAGATCAAGGAACCACTGAAGCAGCTAGGTAAAATAATAAAGGATAGGTTTGAAAATTCTTGTGGAATAGTGTACTGTCTTTCAAAGAATGAATGCATGGAAGTGGCAGAATACTTAAATGACAAATTTAAGATCAAAACAACGTATTACCATGCTGGCTTAGCAGCCCGTCAAAGAGTTTCCGTTCAGAAAAAATGGCATACGGGAGAAGTAAAGATCGTATGTGCTACGATTGCTTTCGGAATGGGAATAGATAAAGCTGATGTGGTAAGTCGTTCACTCTGCTTATAACTAATACCTAGTGACAATCTTGATTTATAATTGCTTAATCCAATCCAAATTGTGGGTGATAATATTGCTTTAGTGCATTATTCTTGCATATTTTACAAATAATGAACTTTTGTTGTGAAAACTGGGAACATTTTTCTTTATCTTCTTCAGAAAGTTCTAATAAATGCTTTCTTCTCATGTGTAGCGTTTTGTTATCCATAATACGATGTCCAAATCCATAGAAAGCTATTATCAGGAGTCAGGAAGGGCAGGGAGAGACAATCTCCCGGCTGAATGTATTATTTTGTATCAGAAAAAAGATTTTAGTCGAGTTGTTTGTATGTTGCGTAATGCACAAGGGTTTAACAAAGTCAGCTTCAAAAACGCAATGAATCAAGCTCAGAAAATGCAACAGTATTGTCAACTAAAGGTTTGTGAACCAAAATGTTTACGATTTTGTCTTGTATCACGCACATTAATTCGATAGTAGATTCATTGTTTATTGACCATTCCATCATTTACACAGGATGAATGTAGGAGAAAGTCATTACTTGAACATTTTGGAGAACGTTTCGATTCAAATGCTTGCAAATATGGTGCTAATCCTTGCGACAATTGTGTGAAAGATTAAGCAGGCTATAGAGAAATGACAATATTCACTTTCGAGAGATAACCTAAACCTACCTACAAATTGCGCTTTTGTAAATCTTATTACTAGGAGTAATTTTTGTTTGTTATTTTTCTATTTGTTATTTGACCGTAACACTATGTTTGGATAAGATTTTAGGAGGGAAAAGAAAGATAGGGAAAGGAAAAAAAAAGAAAGGAAAGGAAGGGGAGGAATTAGTGATGGAAATGTTCACTATTTGGATAAGGAGGAAATTGAAGGGAAATGAAAGGAAAATAGAGTATATAAATTCTAAATAAATTAAATACTATCAATAAAATGTACACTAAAGCTAAATATTAATGAAAGTTTCAAAAAAAAGTTGAATATGAACAATTGTCTACCTAACAAGTTTATTTTCCTTTTAAATTTTTCTCCCCTTGAAAGGATTTGGTTGTTAACAAATTAAGGACAATAGATCCTTTATTTTCCTTCCTTTCAAATTTTTACATCTCTAAAATTATTATCCAAATAAAAAAAATTGTTTCCCTTCAAATTTCTTCCTTTTCTTTTCTTCAAATTCTCTCCATCTAAACATAGTGTAAATGAGGGAGGGACCTATCACCTATGCTATAAATGTAGGAATGTACTTACAGCTGTTCAAATCTAACTCGACCCCAAAATCAGATCCGAAAATCTGACCCGAAAAAATGTTAATTTTTTAGGTTTATTGAACCGGCATATCTGAACCGATACTACACTCGAACCGTTTGATAACTGAAAAGGGCAAAATAGAACTCGAACTGCAACCGAATTTTATAATCGACATATAAACGTTAATTGATGTTACCTGAACTCAACAGTGATCGACTCGAGTCAAATCCGACCTGAATTATTCACGTAACCGAATGCAACCTGACTAAAACCGATTAAGATCGAACTATTTTTAACCCGAACTGATACAAACCCGAACCGATTATTAATCGAACTGTTATAAATCTGAATTAATTTTTCACCTAATTTTAGCAAATTAGGTCCAATTTCAGTTTTCTAATTATGATTTTTTGAATATTTGAAAACTAATTTCTAATATTGAAACATTGTAAATAAGATTAT
>NC_080063.1:9692465-9694965 GCF_026212465.1 Amaranthus tricolor | reverse complement strand
CTATCAAGTCTAGACTTACTTTGTAATGAGTCTAAATACCTCAGTTTATGTAAACAAAGTTTATGATGTTTTCTTTTTATTTCGTACAACTTTTAGCTAGTCTAGAGGCCGGTGGGCTCTCGAGTTGTATGTAAAGACTTCCGCTGTTTTGTTTGGTTTTGTTTTGTTTGGCGCTGTTTTCTTTGTTGACCATATTCCTTTACCGTTGGAACGTTGACGATCCGAGTAAGGATGTGTTTATTTGTGTCCGTAAGTGAACCGGAATCATGTTTTCACATGATTTTCCGGGTCACTTTAACCGGGCCGTTACAATTGGTATCAGAGCCAACGTTCCCTAGGAGATAAAGGAATATCAGACCTTAGGAATGAGAGACGGGGAATGGTCGAATGTGCTAAAAAAAAAAATAATAAAAAATAAAAAAAAATAAAAAAAAAAAAAACATTGTATGCGTTTGTTGTGATGTAGCTGGCTTTGGACCATTAGGGTTATAAAGTGTCTAGGTGTCCTTAGTTAACAATTTTCTTACTTGATTCCTTTTCGTTATGTGTATGCGTTCAGGATTATGTATACGGGAAAGACACCTATGGACCCACGCACCCCCAGTGAATCAAGAGAGGTACCGAGGTTTGACCCTGAATCTGTCTGGAGAGAAGTTTCCAACGCTGACATATGGAAAATAAGGAGTGGTGAAAGTATCCAAGATTATAGGGAAAGGATGCTTATGGTTAAAGAAAAAGCCGATAGAGTATGTTACGACTTAGAGTTGGACCTAAATAGGTTACACCGTTTGTCTGAACCTAGGAAGAGTGTAACCCCTGAGAGGAAGGGCGAGCCTCCAATATCGGGCGGCACCGATGGGACCATGGAACCACTAAGAGAGCGGGTCCTTCCGGATTTCCCCACTGGTGGAAACCGAGGCTCAGACAGAGAGTGATATTGAGATGTGGGAGCCTAGTCGTGAACCGCCTATATATATAGAAATTTCCAGCGATGATGATGAGAGAGAGAACTGGGGATCGCATTACGACTTATATGGCTTTGAGGTTGGGTTTTATAGGGGGTGGTCTGATGAGGAAGATCCTGAGGAAGAGGTAGAAGATTTACAATTAAGCAGCCCTAGAGATAGTGGTAGTGAATCAGAAGAATCATATTCGGATTCCAGCTCTGATTCTGGAGAAGACGGGGAAGATGAGGACTTCGATATAGCAAGTTACGATGAGGGTGCTGACACTTGGGATGCTTGGCGCTAGATGTTCTATTCCTTTTGTTTTGTTTTCGCATCTTTCCTTGAGCTATTTTTTTCTTTTTAGTTGTATATTTTTAATCAAATAAACGATAAGGAAATAATGTAAACTCTTGTATGAGACAACTTTTGATGTATCAACAGATATCTATAAAATATTGAGGTGTGTTGCTGTTTCTTTTGGTGTTGTAAGTTCGTGTATTATACATGTAATTCTTCTTTTGTAAGCAATTCAACTCAAAAAAAAAAAATAATAATAATAATAATAATAATATTAATAACAATAACAGTAAAAATAACGAATAATGAAAATAACAATACCTATATATATATGTATATATATTTAGGGATAAACAAACAAGTAAGTGACTGTTAGGTTTACCCAGCAAACCTTGTTCTTTCTCCAAAGGTCAAGAATCTTAGGACTTTCTTTTGATTTGTACCTTTCTTTCGCTTGCAGAAGATGCCTCCAATTTCTAGGAAGAGACTGTCTCGAAGTGATGCTAACCGTATGATAAGAAATCTGGTGAAAGCGTTAACAAATGTAAATGCACCCCGAGAGAAGTCTTTGTCGGAGTTAGCCTCAGAAATGAGCAAAAGGATTAGCCAGAGTAAACCCTCAACTTTCGATGGTAATGGGGAACCGTCAGAACTGGAACTTTGGTTAAGAGAATTTGACAAACTTTTCGATGTCGTTGAGTGCCCAGAAGAATTAAAAGTCAATCAAGCTGCCTTTTATTTGGTGGGGGAAGCCGACTACTGGTGGGCAAACAGTAGATCGGGATTATTAGAGCAAGCTGAGGGAGACTTTGATTGGGATTTGTTCAAAAGAGCTATGCGAGAGAAATTTTATCCGCTGCATGTTAGAAAGGATAAATCGAACGAGTTTGCGCGATTGGAAATGGGTAGTATGACGGTAGACGAATATTATCACAAATTTATGGAGTACCTCAAGTATTGTCCTGATGATGTACCCACTGAGGAGAAAAAGATGCAACGTTTTGAGCTAGGTTTATCTTTCGATATTCAAAAGCATATTGAGAGTGACCGATATAACACACTGGAGCAGATGTATAAGCGAGCGTCACAAATAGGGAATATTTTGAGGAAAGAAAAGGAAAAAGAGAAGGGTAATGTCCCTGAGAAAAGGAAATAAGTTTCTGGCCAGGCTTTGGAGAATGTGTCGGGCTTCTATCAGAAGAAAGCAAGGAATTTTGGGAATTTTCAGGGAGGCGGGTCTAGTTCGAATTCAGGAA
>NC_080063.1:9667465-9687465 GCF_026212465.1 Amaranthus tricolor | reverse complement strand
TGTCTTCATCACTTTCCTTTCTCTTGGGTGAGAAAGAATCAGGTAGAGATAAAGGTAGTGGTTTTGGAAGAGACCTAAAACCATCACCATATTGTGGCTGCATGTTTTAGCAGAGTTAAGAAAACAAGAGAAAAAGGAAAACAGAAGAGCTGTAAGCAAGAATGTAAAATGCAAATTAGTTCCAATGCTAATTTATTATAGAATCTGAGACATGAGTATCTGCCTAGAGCTGAGAGTCCATTAGCCAACAAAATAGGCAACTTATACCTTCAATAAAAGTTGTCATTTTTTTTTTTTTTTTAAATAAAAAATAAAAATAATAAAAAAAAACTTTCAAAATTTTGTTTTTTACTGGACTTAAAAAACAGAAAAACTAATTTTTTTTAGCTATAAGGCGAATGTGGATTCAGACTGAAAAATGTTCATGTTTGACCACTTTACAATGTCAATCAAATCAGCTACGCATGTCTGTACATATTGGATAACACATCCTCCAGCTATGTTTCCTAAGTGTCCTAGTATTCTTAAAAAAACCTCTCATTAGCTTATATATATTCTGGATTAATTAATGGTTTTGATCAAGCAAACAACTTATTTGAGCATTGAGGCACAGATATTAAAAGGTCAACAGATAAAATTTGCACGGCACTTGTTAAAAATAGCAGATATGAATAATGCTACATACTTGAATTTCTTCGAGATATCCATTCCTTAACCACGACCTACAGAGAGCATATAATGAAACCCCATCCGATATCCTCACCTACAAGATGAAACCAGAGATAAACATTACTCAAACAGTGTCTGGACAAATTTTTATTGGAACTTATTTAACTTATTTAGTAGAGAAAATGTGAAAGTGAAAGTGATGGGAGAAAACTTAGAATTGAACTGAAATAAGATTGGGAAAATAGGGAAAGTTGCCCTTGGTCTATAATTTTGATAAAATGCCAATACTTGACATGGTTACAACAAGTTACTAATCTAACCCCTAAGTTTGGTACCAAGGGGTATAACACAAATATTAAAGAGTAGTTTAGTTGATGGGACAATAAAACAAAAGAATTAAATGTATGTATGACATTAAAAGAGAGAATAAAAACGTGTTCATGAATCGAAAAAAATGGTAGGGACCATTTCCATGAAAAGATATACAGCAAACTAAGTTGGAGAGGCAAAAATAATATAAAACTAAATATAAAATACTCGGGGGGATAGAGGTAGTTTTGATTGCACAATAAGGATCCAACAAGACCAAGATTTTGAAACTAACAAGGTCACATATTGTTTCACGCTCAAGGAACCAGTAAAGTTTTAGTAGCAATTGACTGCCTGATCCTGGATGTGTCAAAGACACCTAGCTATGCAAGACAATCCAATGCGGATACATTATTACCCAAATACGACACCTTGTAATTAGGGCATTCGGTTATTTTATAGAGTTGGGTCAATTATTATTCGATTCGGTTGAGATTCTGGTCAATGGAACTTCAGGTTTGATTTGGAGTCTGTTTAGGTCAAAGTTGGTTACTATTTGAAATTGGCGGGTACTAACCGGTTAACAAGCTTGTCGGGTAGAATTCATATTTGTCTTAATTGAAGATCAAGTCGGTAAAATTCCCCTTTGGGCATGTATGTGTTATGGAGGGGGACGTACCAAGGGTCAAGAACGTATATCTAGAAGAGCAAGGAAGGATACGGGAGGGAATCTAAGCTAAATTTGTTAGAATCATTTCTGTTATACTGTCAGTAAGTTTGTTATGGATTGCTGAGCTGTATAGTTTGTTAGTATAGAGTATTCTAGAGGGGGGAAAGTTGGTCATAAAAGGATCAGCAGTATTATGGATGATATCATGCTTTTAGTAAGAAATTGTAGTGTTTTTACACAGGAATTAGTGAGCCACTCAAAGAGTTCAGGGAGTACACTGCTTCTAGATACATAATACAAGCATTCCTTGTCTCTATTTTTGCTCTGTCTCTTATCTTTCTGTCTACGTTTCTGCTATTCTTCTAAGTCTATTTCTATTTGTTACGTGCTTGTGATATTGCTGTAGAATCACAACAGTATGTCTTGTTCAAATGGGTTCCATATCAGTTTAATCATTTTGGTTGAGAATGAGCTTAGTTGGTAATTGATTTAGGATCGTAATAAAAACATTTTGTAGCTAAATTCATTTAATGTAGTAGAGTTAAGAATTGCTTTGATTCAATGTCGGATAGATCATTAATATTTTTTAAAAAGTAAAAAACATAACATATTAGAAGTACACATCTTTATTTATATAAGCACAATAAAAATTGCTAAAATGTGGGGTATAATAAAAAACGTTTTGGTTATATACAAGTTTATAAACACTAGTAAGGGGTTAAATGCTAGCATTGACCTTTCAGTTCAAGTCTTATTTGGGTTGTTATAGTATTACAACTTGTATGAGATGAAGTTATCAAATCACAATTATTAGCAAGTAAAATCAAGCTAGTTGAAGAATGAATTGTATTTTCACATTTTTTTTTAATTTCTCGTGTTGTTTTAACATCAAATTCAAGTTACATTTGATTGTATTTTAGTGGGTTAGTTTTACTCTAGGTCGGTTGATAGTTGAGTTGGTTATAATTTAGTGGTTGCAAATGTTAGTTTTGAGTTTTAAGTCGGTTGAACACGAGTTCAGTTAGATAAGTATCGAACAAAATTCGAGTTTGGATTACTATAGTCTGGATTCATTTCAATTCCAGTTATCCAAGCATTGGTTATGTTGGGATTAGATATTCTCAGATTACAAACAACCGAGTTGTGAATCGAAGTTCTGGTCGAGTTCATTTTGCGTAGCTGTACTTTAGGTATGATTTTACCAAACCCTTGGAGGAGGCATGTTTCCGTAAAACAACCTAAAAGTTGAGAATTAAAAAATATAATCAAGTTTGTCCCTATGATCACCACTGATAAACTCCAACCATATACCAGCTCTGCGAAAAAAGCTCAAACTTCCACATTCTAGCAAAGAATTATTAGCACTACTCTATTGAAGATTGTCGAGCTTGGGTCTATACCTAAAGCTATCTCAACTCGTTGTCCTTTTTTCGTTTAAATATGTCTTACATTACTAATTATGTTCCCTCTAATGAGCTATTCATCAGTACTTGCACATCTATGACAATTTGGATTAGGTGACTAGGGACTACTAGTAGAGTGATTATGCATGTATTAGTTGGTGACTACAAGAGCATAACAAGTAAACTTTTACTGCTTATGAATTTAAACAAACTAACCATGCCTTAAGCACATGGACTGCTCATGTAAAAAGGCAAGCTTAAACTAATTAAATGGTTAGAGCAAGACATACTGAACCATGTACACTTTACTCAGACCATGGTTCAAGTCCAAATGTTATTCAATCTGATCCAACTCAGAGTCAAAGGCATGACTCAGCTTATATGAAGCTGCACCAAGATTGTGTCTTCCGGACTCACAACCTTGCATACAATCAGCCCCTTCACTTGGAGACAGATTGCTTGACTCTTCAACACACTCACGATCACCAAAACAACCCAAGAAACCAATTCTTGGTTCTCAGGCCAACCTGTGGGTCTCTTTTCCGGCTTCACTCACCACTCAGGATGTTCCCACGCCTTTCCCCTTGAGTTCCACTCACTAGGTAGAAAGGTTGCACACTAGATTGTTCCACAATCTAGTATTCAGGAGTGTTCCACACTTTCTTTGTTTAGGTTGATTGAATTTATACACACAAACACACAAGGATGAAGGAAGAAGTAAATCTCAGCAATACACTTGGAATGAATGAAATGAAATCTGAATTAATCAATGTTCAATGCCAATACACGAGGCCTAGGGGTCTATTTATAGCTTTCTATACATCTAACGGCTAGTTACAACATGTGACTAGCACAAGCTATTTTAAAACAGAAAAAAAAAAAAAGAAATAAGCCTAAGTCTTCAAGAGGCTGTTCGTATTGATCAGCTGACTGGGGCACCTTGGGTTGCACTTTCAGAGCTCTGTGGTTATCACCAGGAGGGTCCTGGGCCCTTGATGGCTAGGTCCATGTGCAAGGATGCCATTTCCGGGTTGACTCATCTCAGGGCACGTATGATCAGACGTCAGGCAGAGGTGCAAGGTGGCCTGGTCACCAGGATGCTGCTGGTCAGTAGCATCAGTGTTCTGATGGCTGCTTGAGTATACTGAGTGATCTGCTAGGCCATTGTGTTCCTTTTGAGTTGGAGTGGCTTGGTTCTTGCTTGAATTCTTGTTCCCCTCATGCTCTTGGATTGGATGCTTCATATGAGTTGTGCTATGCCTTTGAGTAGGATCAGTAGGATCAATTTGAGTATCCTCTGTGCTTGGACCATGTTCTGAGTAGGGTGAACATGGTTCAACTCCTCCTTCTTGGGGAAGAATTGACCTCAATTCTTGATCCTCCTTGTACAGTTGTAATTCCCCTACGTTGAAGGTGTTTGTGACATTATACTCTGTTGATAATTCCACCTGGTACGCATTGTCACCAAACTTAGCAGTGATTGGGAAAGGGCCTGCTGCTCTTGGCATTAGCTTGTTCTTCCTCAGCTGTGGAAAACATGCTGAACCTTAAATGTACCCAAACCAAATCTCCAACTTTCAATGGTGTTCTGTCCTTGTGCTTCCATCAGCCTTCTGCTTGTATCTTTCATTTGCCTTGCTGATGTTCTCCTTGATCACTTTGTGCAGCTTCATCAAACCCTCAGCTTGCTCAACTGCATCTTTTTGCTTCCTGTCATGAAAATTAGCATGTATTAGGTATAGTGACAGTAGGGGATTCTCCCCATATACACATTGGAAAGGTGATTGTATTGTAGCATAGCTAGGACTTCTATTGTAAGCAAACTCTACTTGACACAACTTAAGATCCCAATCCCTAAGGTGTTTGCTTACTAGTGTCCTCAAGATGGATCCTAAAGTCTTGTTTGTAACTTCAGTTTGGCCATCTGTTTGTGAATGATGGGCTATACTGAATAACAAGGTAGTGCCTAGCAGTCTCCATAGGGTTCTCCAAAAATGACCGAGAAACTTGCTATCTCTGTCTTACACAGTGATTTTTGGTACCCCATGCAATCTCACAATCTCTGCAAAATACAATCTAGCTATGTGCTTAGCATCATCAACCTTTATACAAGCAATGAAATGGGCCATCTTGGAAAACCTATCAACTACTACCATGATAGAGTCTTTCCCCCTTTGTGTCCAAGGTAAAGCCATAACAAAATCCATGCTTAAATGTTCCTAAGGTATACTAGCCACAGGCAATGGTATATATTCACCTTTATGAAAAGTAATTTTAGCCTTTTTGCATGCTTCACATCTCAATATGTATTTCCCTACAGTTCCAAGCATTTTCAGCTAATAAAAATGTTCACCTAACATGCTTCAAAAGGTTTACAAAAATCAGGCAAGTTCAGAACAGGGGCCCTGCACATGATGTCTTTGATTAACTCAAAGGCTTTTTGGGCTTCTAAGGTCCAACTAAAGGTGTCTTTCTTTGCACACTCAGTGATGGGGCCATGATAGCACTAAAATTCTTAATAAACCTCCTATAAAAGAATGCAAGACCATGGAAGGACCTAACCTGTGTAACAGAGGTAGGTGTAGGCCAACTTTTAATAGCTTCTACCTTAGATGGATTTACTTTCACTCCATCCTTGTCTATGATAAACCCAAAGAATCCTACTTCTTGCATAAGGAAACTACATTTCTCTAATTTTCCATACAGCTTTTGTTTTCTCAAAACCTCAAACAATTGCATAAGATGATCTAAGTGCTCTGTTAATGCCCTGCTGTAAATCAGAATATCATCAAGGTAAACCACTATGAACTTGCCTAAAAAAGGTCTTAACACTTCATTCATCAACCTCATAAATGTACTAGGTGCTCCTGTCAACCCAAATGGCATGACTAACCACTCATATAACCCATATTTAGTCTTAAAGGCAGTCTTCCACTCATCCCCTTCCTTCATCCTTATTTGATGGTAACCATTCCTCAAATCTACTTTGCTAAACCAATGTGCACCTGACAGTTCATCAAGCATATCATCAATCCTTGGGATAGGAAATCTGTACTTGATAGTGATATTGTTGACACTCCTACTGTCTATATACATCCTTCAGGTTCCATCTTTCATAGGCACAAGGAGATTAGGTACAGTACAAGGAGATTAGGTACAGCACAAGGGCTAAGGCTTTTCTCTCACATACCCTCTCTGCAATAGTTCTTCTACCTGCCTCTGTAACTCCTTGTTCTCTGTGGGGTTGGTCCTATATGCAGGTTTGTTAGGTAGGGCTGCTCCAGGTATGAGGTCTATTTGGTGCTCTATCCCTCTAATAGGTGGCAAACCTTTAGGAAGATCCTCAAGAAACACATCAACATACTGCTGCAACAAGGGCTTAACCTCAGATGGTATCTGTGTGGTCTGATCTACTTCCTTAGTGAACAACACATAGATCACATTTTTGCTCTTAAGCTCTCTTTCACACACCTTCCTGCTCATCAAGTGAACTGGTTTCCTAACAGGGGGTGATATAGCTTTATGAGGTGGCAAAAGAATCAGGTCTTCCAACTTCCCCTCATGTTTGATTGTGTATGTGTTAGTGAACCCATTGTGTATACTCTTCCTATCATACTGCCAAGGTCTCCCCAACAGCACGTGACAGGCACTCATTTCCAAGACATCACATAACACCTTATCTTTGTATGATCCTATGACAAATCCCACAAGACATTGCTTAGTCACAGAACCACTAGCATTGTTATCAAGCCACTTAAGTTTGTAAGGGTGTGGGTCAAGTCTGGTCTTTAGGTTCAAATCAGTAACCAAGTCTAGGCTTACACAATTAGACTCACTACCACCATCAATTATCAAGTCACACACCTTATCTCCTATCCTGCACTTAGTCTGAAATATATTTTCCCTTTGATTGCTCTCTTTCTCTTCACATGTAGTGTGCAGACTCCTCCTTATTATCAAATTATAATGGTCATCCTCAGGCATAAGGATTCTTGCCCTAATGCTAGAGTGTTCACTGCCCAAGAATGGAAGGAGATTAGGGAAGATACTAAGCCTAAGATGATGCTGGTAGCTAGGAATGGCAGAATAAAGGAAGATTGGCCTCCTGTACCTAAGGATGAACCTGAGGGATCATATAGAATGAATGAGTCAGGGAGATTGGTCAGATATGAGCATACCACTGATGAGGATAAGTCAAAAGAGGAAAGAGAGAGAGTTATGCCTGAGGATAACCATTATAATCTAATAATAAGGAGTATGCACACTACATGTGAAGAGAAGGAGAGCAATCAAAGGGAAAATATATTTCAGACTAAGTGCAAAATAGGAGATAAGGTGTGTGACTTGATAATTGATGGTGGTAGTGAGTCTAATTGTGTAAGCCTAGACTTGGTTACTGATTTGAACCTAAAGACCAGACTTGACCCACACCCTTACAAACTTAAGTGGCTTGATAACAATGCTAGTGGTTCTGTGACTAAGCAATGTCTTGTGGGATTTGTCATAGGATCATACAAAGATAAGGTGTTATGTGATGTCTTGGAAATGAGTGCCTGTCACGTGCTGTTGGGGAGACCTTGGCAGTATGATAGGAAGAGTATACACAATGGGTTCACTAACACATACACAATCAGACATGAGGGGAAGTTGGAAGACCTGATTCTTTTGCCACCTCATAAAGCTATATCACCCCCTGTTAGGAAGCCAGTTCATTTGATGAGCAGGAAGGTGTGTGAAAGAGAGCTTAAGAGCAAAAATGTGATCTATGTGTTGTTCACTAAGGAAGTAGATCAAGCAATAGACATACCACCTGAGGTTAAACCCTTACTACAGCAGTATGCTGATGTGTTTCTTGAGGATCTTGCTAAAGGTTTGCCACCTATTAGAGGGATAGAGCACCAAATAGACCTCATACCTGGAGCAGCCCTACCTAACAAACCAGCATATAGGACCAACCCTACAGAGAACAAGGAGTTACAGAGGCAGGTAGAAGAACTATTGCAGAGAGGGTATGTGAGGGAAAGCCTTAGCCCTTGTGCTGTACCTAATCTCCTTGTGCCTAAGAAAGATGGAACCTTGAGGATGTGTATAGATAGTAGGAGTGTTAACAATATCACTATCAAGTACAGATTTCACATCCCAAGGATTGATGATATGCTTGATGAACTGTCAGGTGCACATTGGTTTAGCAAAGTAGATTTGAGGAATGGTTACCATCAAATAAGGATGAAGGAAGGATGAGTGGAAGACTGCCTTTAAGACTAAATATGGGTTATATGAGTGGTTAGTCATGCCATTTGGGTTGACAGGAGCATCTAGTACATTTATGAGGTTGATGAATGAAGTGTTAAGACCTTTTTTAGGCAAGTTCATAGTGGTTTACCTTGATGATATTCTGATTTACAGCAAAGCTTTGACAGAACACCTTGACCACCTACAGCAGCTCTTCGAAACCCTAAGAAAACAGAAGCTATATGGAAAATTAGAAAAGTGTAGCTTCCTCATGCAGGAAGTAGGATTTCTAGGGTTTATCATAGGCAAGGATGGAGTGAAAGTGGATCCAACCAAAGTAGAAGCTATTAAGAGTTGGCCTACACCCACCACTGTTACACAGGTTAGATCCTTCCATGGTCTTGCATCTTTTTATAGGAGATTCATAAAAAACTTTAGTGCTATCATGGCCCCCATCACAGAGTGCACAAAGAAAGGCACCTTTAGTTGGACCTTAGAAGCTCAACAAGCCTTTGAGTTACTCAAAGACATCATGTGCAGGGCCCCTGTTCTGAAGTTGCCTGATTTTTCTAAACCTTTTGAAGTTGAATGTGATGCATGTGGGACTAGGATAGGTGTTGTCTTGATTCAGAAAGGGAGACCAGTAGCCTTTTTTAGTGAGAAATTAAACAAATCTAGGCTCAATTACTCTACATATGACAAGGAGTTTTATGCTATGATTAGGGCTTTAGAGAATTGGTCTCACTATTTCAAAATGTAGCCCTTCATATTGTACACTGATCATGAGTCTCTAAAAAATATTCATGGACAGAATAAGCTCAGTCTTAGGCATGCTAGATGGGTTGAATTCTTACAAGCATTTAATTTTTCAGCTAAATACAAAACAGGTAAAACTAATGTGCTAGCTGATGCATTAAGTAGGAGACATAACCTATTAGCCATACTTGAGACCAGGATGATTGGATTTGAAATGATTAAAGAATAATATGTAGGTGATCCTGACTTCAATGACCTGTACACAGCCTGTTTAGAGGAACCTCAAAGCACATTTCACATACAACAGGGGTTCTTGTTTAAGGGCAACAGACTATGCATACCTAAGACCTCCCTTAGGCATCTGTTAGTTAAGGAAGTGCATGAGGGCAGTTTGGGAGGGCAGTTTGGCATTCAAAAGACTCTAGACATGTTAGGTGAACATTTTTATTGGCCCAAAATGCTGGAGACTGCAGGGAAATACATATTAAGATGTGAAGCATGCATAAAGGAAAAAATCACTTTTCATAAAGGTGAATATATACCATTACCTGTGGCTAGTAAACCTTGGGAACATTTAAGCATGGATTTTGTCATGGCCCTACCTAAGACACAAAGGGGGAAAGATTCTATCATGGTAGTAGTTGATAGATTTTCCAAGATGGCACATTTCATTGCTTGAACTAAGGTTGATGATGCTGAACACATAGCTAGATTATACTTTGCAGAGATTGTAAGATTGCATGGGGTACCAAAAACTATTGTGTCTGACAGAGATAGCAAGTTTCTCAATCATTTTTAGAGAACCCTATGGAGACTGCTAGGCACCACCTTGTTATTCAGTACAGCCCATCACCCACAAACAAGACATTAGGATCCATCTTAAGGACACTAGTAAGCAAGAACCTTAGGGATTGAGATCTTAAGTTGTGTCAAGCAAAGTTTGCTCACAAGAGAAGTCCTAGCTATGCCACTAAACACTCACCTTTTCAAAGTGTATATGGGGAGAATCCCCTACTGCCAATAAACCTAACACATGTTAATCTTAATGACAGGAAACAAAGGGATACAGTTGAGCAAGCTGAGGATTTGATGAAGCTGCACAAAGTTTGATGATAATGCCAAGTTTGATGATAATGCATACCATGTGGAACTTCCAGCAGAGTATAATATCACAAACACCTTCAACATAGGAAACTTACAGCTGTACAAGGAGGATCAAGAATTGAGGTCAATTCTTCCCCAAGGAGGAGTTGAACCATGTACACCTTACTCAGACCATGGTTCAAGTCCAAATGTTATTCAATCTGATCCAACTAAGAGTCAAAGGCATGACTCAGCTTATATGAAGCCTCCAATCCAAGAGCATGAGAACAAAAATAAGACAAGCAAAGACCAAGCTCCAGCCCAGAAGGAACACGAGAACCCAGCAAATCACTCGAACAGCCTTCAGAACACCAAAGATAATGATCGACAACATTCTGACGACCAGGCCACCTTGCACCCTTGCCTGAAGCCTGATCATACGTGTCTAGAGATGACATCTTTGCACACGGACCTAGCCATAAAGGTCCCAGGACTCTCCTGATGATACTCACAGATCCCTGAAAACACAGCTCAAGGTGCCCCAGTCAGCTGACTGATACGAACAGCCTTCTGTGACTTAGGCTTTTTTTTTTTTTTGTTTTAAAATAGAATGTTGCTAGGCACGTGATGTAACTAGCCGTTAGAGTGTAGAAAGCTATAAATAGAACTCTAGGCCTTGTGTAGATTCATTCATCATTGATTAATTCAGATTTCATTCTTAAAATCCAAGTGCAAGTGCTGAGATTCCTCCTTTCCTTTTTCCTTGTGTGATTGCGTGTGTATCTTCAATCAGCCAAAACAAAGAGAGTGTGGAACATTTTTGAATTCTAGATTGTGGAACAGTTTAGAGTGCAACCTTTCTATCCAGTGAGTGGAACTCAGGGGAGAGGCGTGGGAACCGTCCTAAGTGGTGAGTGAAGCCAGAAGACGGAGCCCCACAGGCTGGCCTGAAACCAAGAATTGGTTTCTTGGGTTGTTTGGTGTACGAAGTGTGTGTTTAAGAGTCAAGCAATCTGTCTCTACTTGAGAGGGCTGATTGTGTGCAAGATTGAGAGTCCGGAGGACCCTATCTTGGTGCACATACAGTCTATCCTAGATCATCACATAAAAAGCATGGAATTTTTCTAAAAGCATCAAAAGTATTACTTAGTGCACCCAAGTCACACAAAAAGGTTCCCCTAAAGCACAAGACAAGCTACACATAGAAGAGCATGAGACCGTGTAGAGATGTTCAAAAACAAATTTTTGCACCTTCATTTCTAGTTTTGAAACAAAGATATGCGCACATTCATTGACACATTCAAGAAGAACTATTCCTCTCATCGCCCGAGAAAAAAATTCAATTTTTGTATGTCCTAAAAGATTGTCAATCATCACTAATATTTGTTAATGTGCACATCAAGGATGCAAGAAAAAAGCATTCATCTCCTCAAAACATTTCCAATATATTAGAATCTTTTGAAAATTAAACCATTATGTCATGCACATTATTCATCAACCTTACCTTTCGATCTCTAATAGTGATTAGTTTATCATCTGCATTTTTGTCCCTGCACAAGTCAAACATGAATCACAACTACAAGAAAACAGGAATTTTCATAGGAAAAAAAAGTAGGCCTAAAGAGGATCTTTACTTTAGATCTTTAGGGGCATTTAAGTCAGGAGTAGCACAGGGAGATGAACCAACCTGGATAAAGAGAGTCCATAAGAACAAAATATGATTTTGGAAAAAAAAAATAAATACAGCTGCATACCACAACAAACATTTCAAAAGAAAAATAAACAACCAAGTAACCACCTCTTGGCTGGTGAGGAACATAAAGCAGTCATTCCAATCTGCGAAAACATTTTGGCAGTTTGGTGCACAAAACGTCCTACAAATCAAGAATCCAAGAAAGGGTCCCACCATAGCACAACACGAAAACATAAGACGAGAAATAAAGTATAATGAGCTCCAAAATAGATACTTCTTCTGTCCCTCAATGTTTTCCACAAAAAATCAAGGGTCTTGGAAGTGAGACAATCAGTAAGAATGTGTACCAAAATGGTCAGACTAGTTAAGCTCCTCCACTCAAATTATTCTTTTTTGAGCAGAATGTTGCACAAATATACAGTACTTGATTCAGCTTGTATCAAGATAAACCACCTGAGAGTATTCAGGAGTAATTAAATAAAAAATAACAAACAAATATGAAAGCTTCTCCTTTTAAAAACCTGCACTGCAGTAAACTAATGGAATTTTTCCTTTCATATGTTCTACGCAACAAATAAAAACTGTAAGAAGCAAACACCAAATTTACTATAAAAAAATACAATTGAATTTTCTTTAAACAAAAATTACAATCTGGACAACTGAATCCAACCAAATAAAGCAATTATACACATAACACACAAACCATATAAAAAGTAACACTTTACAACAACAAGAACTAAAGAAATATACAGCAAATCACATGGAACAAAATTAAAAACCCAGAAAATACAGAATAAAAAAACAAAAAAGAAAAAAGAAAAGGCAAACCTTAGAAGAAGTGTTATTATTGAAGGGAACGCCTGTAGCAGTAGCAGTAGCAGCAGCAGAGATAGATGCAAGTGACATATGAGTATGAGACAGGGAAGGATGCAAAAATGCAGAATTAGCAGCAAGTGAAGTATGCATTGGGGGGCAAGAACCAAAATTAGCCCCCTGATGGGGCAATTGAGGAGGAAACCCTTTTTGGGTCGGAAGCAATCCACGCCCGGAAGACGCTAGCGGGTACCGAATCGGATCAGAAACTTTACCCACTTGGGTTTGAATTGGAAATACTCCAGGTTGCTGCTTGATGGTATTGGTGTGTTGGTAAGGGTGAAAGTGTGGTGGTCTATTATGGTGGGAAATCGGAAGTTGTTGGGAGGAAATTGGGTGTAATTGCTGCTGGGTGTTTGCCATGGATCGAGCAGAAGAGTTAGGGTTAGGGTTAGACGCCATTACCAATTCACAGCCGATCAATAAAAAAGGGATGAATCTCGTTGTTGGCCTGTTTCAAAACTATTCTCAGGTTCCCGCTGCTTTAAAAAGTTGGGACCTGAGACTCAGACGAAAATGTGTCGCAATAGAGGCGGATTAAGGCTTCAAACGCTTCGGGTACCAATATAATTATTCTTACCAATTTACTTGCAACGTTTGCTTTTTCACGCAGTTTAGTACATTGATTCAATCCTTACTATCTTTAACTATATAATAAAAAATTATAAAAATTTAATATTAATAATCTTTGTAATGAGATGAATCAAACAAAATTTAAAAGTGATTAATGAATAGTGTCATTTTGCCTAATGTACTAATATAAGTATGAAAGTAATCTTATAAAAATTTGATCTTTATTTTATTAAATTTCAGTTTGAATTTTCTTGTTTTTATTTTCTCACTTAATTAACATTGTATTAATAAATTTAATTATAAATCAAAATCAAAAAAAAAAAAAAAAGTAAATGAAGGGAGAAAGAAATGGGGTAAATCAAGTTTTGATTTTTAACTCATGTTCATCATCGATACATGGAATTGTCATCATATTTTTAGATAATAAGTGTATAATTGCCTTTGAAAGAGATAACCCATAAAGAAATAAATTTTTAAAATTTTATTGCTTTTCTTTACAAATTTTTAAGCAAACATTGTCAAATAATCTTGATCATCCTCCTACTAGTAAATCATAATAATTAATATTTCCTACAGTTTCTTATCCAGCCCACTAGTTTGTTATGGGGTTTGTTGTTTTACTTTGCAATGTCATTTTTCTCTTTCTTGGATTCTAGTCTCTTCTTTTCCTTTCACCAATTGTATATATATAGTGTACTGTTCTTTCTCAGTGGTTATGCAATCCTTCTTGTGTGTAAATTGCTTCTGCATTTCTATGCTTTCTCTGAACCCATTTTTTCTGTTTGGATCGTTCAGCTTTCTTCTTATTTTTATTCATTCAATGGCGAATGAAGCTACTAACCGAACCCAAAACCCCTCTAGTCACTATTATCTACATCCTCCTAACCATGCCAGTGCTAAGCTTGTCTCCAACCTCTTCGATTGATCAGGCTGTGCTGATTGGAAACGAAGAATGATCATTGGTTTAACAGCCAAAAACAAAACGTGCTTCGTTGATGGTTCCTTGGACAAACCTGCTGCTAATTCTAATGAAGTCAAGGCATGGGAACACTGTAATGACATGGTGATTGGCTGGATCATCGCTTCGTTAGAAAGATCGATTGCAAGAAGTGTTATGTACTATGTCACAGAAAAAGATGTGGAAAGATCTTGAAGATCGTTATGGACAAACTTTTGCTGCACAGGTTTATTCCTTTCATACTGAACTGTTTGATATTGTTCAAGAACCTAATATGACCATATCGGTGTATTTCACCAAAATTAAATCTATTTGGGATCAACATAATGTTCTTGATCCTCTACCTGTGTGTTCTTTTTATGGTCGTGCTTGTAATCTTACTAAAAGAATGCTGAAATAACAACAAAGTCAAAGGGTTATTCGTTTTTAATGAAGGTTTGTGACTCTTTCAATCAAGTATGTAGTAATGTTTTGATGATGGAGGAATTTCCTAATGCTTCTTTGGCATATAGGCTCTTGTTACAGGAAGAGAGACATCACACCATAAGTAAACTCACCACTAGTATTGTTGAACCAGTTGCTTTTTCAGTTGACAGAAACTCTCATGAAAGGTTGTATAATCACACTAATACTAGCTATGGTCAGAAACACTACAAAGGCTCTCATGTCACTGGCAATAAGAGGTCTAACAACACATACTATTGTGATCATTGTCACATGACTGGCCATACCATAGACCGCTGCTACAAGCTTCATGGTTATCTCAACAAACACAAGTATCATAATACCAAAAGAATTGCTGCATTTGCTAATGATACTGGTTCTATGGAGAAAGAAGATATAAAGCATACTGGTCTTACTGTTGATCAGTTTACTCACCTTTGTGCTTTACTTGGTAAAAAAGAACCACCTCAAGATACCACTCTTCTAGAATCCCTTGACATTCCAAGCACCGCCAATATAGCAGGTACTTTCTTTCTTTCCTCTTTTTTTCAGCTAAGACACATGGATTATCGACAGTGGTGCTTCCGAACACATGTGCAATTCATTGCATCACTTTCTTAATAGACGGCCTCTTTTTGAAAAGCATCGTGAGATCACTATACCTGATACCACTAAAGTCACTGTTGACAAAATTGGAGAAGTGCAACCTATTCCTGATCTTCTTCTTACAAACGTTCTATTTGTTCCCCAGTTTCGTTTTAACTTGATTTCAATCCACAAATTGTGCATACTTAATGGTGTTGGGGTTTCTTTTACTAACTAGCATTGTTTCCTACAGGGCTCTTCAATGACAAGATCCATGCCTCTTGGTAATCTCACTGGTGGTCTTTATATTCTTGAAAGAAATACATAAGGCAGCCGTTCAGACACTCCACACGTCAGTACTAATAAGACTTATTCAGCATCTACTTTCACTCCTAAGTCTACTCTTGAAGAAGCTAAACTATGGCACATTAGAATAGGACATATCCCTTTTACTCACATGAAATTAATTTGTCCTCGTCTTGATGTAGCTACTTTATAAAAGGAAGTATTCTATACTATTTGCCCACAAGCTAGGAAAACTAGGCTCTCTTTTTCTCCTAGCTTTATTAAAACCAAGGCACCTTTTGACATGTTACATGTAGATGTTTGGGGCAACTACATATTATAATTGTACTTACTTTCTCACTATTGTTGATGATTTCACATGTTGTACTTGGGTATACCTATTGCAGTACAAAAGTCACTATTAATTTTGGGAATTATTATTTATCGCCACCTTTTTCATTTTATCGTCATTCCCTCTAATGAAATTACCATATTACCCCTGAACTTAAAAAAATTTCAAAAATGCCACTTAACTTAAAAAATGTTTAAGAAATGTAAATGGCACTTAATAACATTGTTATTGCTTAATAACATTATTATCGGAAGTATATATATATTGAATTTTCAGAGGTGTTATTGTAGTATATTCGAATTCAAACACGGTATCTTCTCTCTAAAAACTCTCTAAAAACACTACGTAAAGTTAAACAAGCTACAACTCTACATCGAACATCAATGGCATACCAAGACGAGCATGATAACGATTTGGTAAGTAATTAACTGGTTTGATTTTTGGAAGAAAAAAAAATTGAACGCAGTCGCACAAACCAGTCGCACAAAACGTGCGACTGGACCTAGGCTGAGTTGCACGTTTTGTGCGACTGGTTTGTGCGACTGCTTTCCAAATTTTTATTTTTTTTATTTTTTTGGTTTTTTCAAATTCGAAAATTAAAAAAAAAAGTTAATTGCAGTCGCACAAAACTTGCGACTGTGCCTAGGCTGAATCGCACGTTTTGTGCGACTCAGCCTAGGCACAGTCGCACGTCCTGTGCGACTGCAATTAATTTTTTTTTTTATTTTTTATTTTTTTTGTTTTTAAACATCGAATTATAAAATTTATTTTGTTTAATTAAATTATTTTATTTTAATGTATAGTTGTGCTATAATAAGGGTATTTTATTTTAATTATTTTATAGAAAAATTAATTATTCTGATTTTTTATAATTATTTTTAAAGTTATTATTATTTTGATATATTATGATAATGTTATTATAATTATTATTTGCAGGACTTTGAAAATTTAGGAGATAATGTAGATTATTCTGATAGATTTGTTACCGATAGAGAATTTGATTCTGTAGATGATTTACATGCTTGGGCTAATGAGATAGCAATAACAATTGGTTTTCAATTTACACGTGCTTCATATATATAAAAAAAAAAAGAAGGGCGTTCTAGAGTGAGTCTGTACTTAAGATGTCACTGCTATGATAAAAGAAGTGTTGATTTGCATAACTTAGACAATGCTGTCCGACCTGGTTCCAAAAGTAGGGGTTGTGGGTGTAAATTTATGATTTTAGGAACTAGTCGTAACCCAGAGGAAAGACCTTGGACGGTTAGAGTGTTTCCTGGTGAAAAAGGAATACATAACCACTCGTTCTTCATGTACAGAGATGGTCAAATAAGAGTAAATAGGATGACTGTGGATATCAGGCAGCACATACGAGATCTAAGTGCAACTGGCATGCAACCAGCATTTATAATGTCTTCAATTAGAAGAAATTATCCTCGTTTTTATGCTAGTATGAATCAAATTTACAATGTGAGACAGTCAATCAGGAGAGAAGAGATGGATGGTAGGACTCCTCTCAACATTGTCTGTATATGGCCACGGAGCATAATTATGTAGTTTGGACGGACTTGGATAGTGAGGGTTAGTTGACTAGATTATTGATTGCGAATCCAACATCTATCCAGATGCTACGTTCGTGGCCCCATGTTGTGTTGATAGACACAACGTACAAAACGAATAAGCAAAAGTGGCCCCTTTGCGAAATCATTGGAATGTCGCCAATGAATCATAATTTCTTGGTTGCATTCTGTTTGATGCGAGATGAGGCGGCTGTGTCTTATTCTTGGGTTTTGGAGAGGTTGAGGGATATTTACGGGAGAGTCCAGACGCCCGATGTAATCGTAACGGATCGGGATGAGGGTTTGTCTGTAGCTATTCATGTTCTCTTTCCAGGTAAACAAGTTTTAATTATTAATTATCGTCGATCTATATATTATATATATCTGAATTAATTTTATATTTATGTTTAATGCAGATGTACGACATCTATTATGCGTATGGCATATTGACAATGTCGTGGAGAACATGGTGGATAAATTGTGTGGCGGCAAGAAAAATCAACAGGGGCAGTTATTCAGGCAAACAAAATGGAACCCCTTGGTTAACAGTATGACGATCGCCGATTTTGAAAACAGATGGGAAGGGATTGCGTCCACTTGGTCAACTAGGAACCGGAGGGTCGTGCGATATTTGGCAGGAACATGGATTCCTCACAAAGAGAAATTTGTGCGTGCGTGGACGAATGATTGTTTGCACTTGGGTAACCAGACTACCAGTAGAGTTGAAAGCCAACACTCTTTCTTCAAGTACTATTTGGGTAGCGGTAATAGCTCATTCGATACGCTCATTAAAAGGTCACACGCACAAATAACGAATCAACAATCGAAAATAAGACAAGCTCTTGAGGAATCTAAGAATTCCATTTCAAGGACGTCGCGACTTAATTTTCTAAGACCGGGCTGGGGTGATGTGATTAACCAGTCCGTGTCCGCGGACTGCGAGCACCTCCTCCCCCGTGGAGCTGCATCCTCAGCCTGGCTTACTCCTGCCTGATCAGAAGTGCCACCCGAGCCCTGCCCTCTAATCCTGAACTTACCAGCATGGCCTCTTACGATCGTCCAATCAATAGGATGACATGCAGACTCATCCTGACCAAGAGACTCTTCCCGACTAAGAGACTCGTCGTAATCAGTATCATCGTCATCTGAGCCGACCGTATGACTATGTAGGCTACTCTGGCGCTCAAAGCGACTACGCACTTGCTCTAGGGTACTTGAACATTAGGCCTGACTATGTATGGCCACCTGTTCTTGCCTTGCTCGCCTTGCAGATCCCGTAACCCCCCTCTCATGGGGATCACCTCTCAGTTAAGTAGGCCTAGATCTATTGCCGCTTAATAACCCTTTAAAAAACCCTTTTTCCCTTACCTTGATTTCCAGTCATTTACTACAATTTTCATATTTTAAATTAAGACGACATTCCAAAGTTAATTTAATAAACACTTAGAATCAAATAAATTAAAAACAAGTAACAAGAAAAATAATTCACATTTACAAACAATTAAACAATTATTATATTCATAAATATTTAAAAAACTAAAATTTAATAAATTAATTACACTAAACAAATTCATTCCAAATAAAAAATAAAATAAAAAAAAAATTTAAAACCCAGTCGCACAACTCAGTCGCACAAAATGTGCGACTACAGTCGCACTTTTTGTGCGACTGGTCATTCAAATTTTTTTTTTTTCTATTTCGAAGATCCAAATTAAAAACTACTTCTTACAATAACATTATCATAACACATTCTATTACAACATTTACTAAATAACATTAACTAACAAAATAAATTAATTAAACACAAGAAACTCTTTCGAAATTAAAAAAAAAAATTAAATATGGGTTTAGCACAGTCGCACAAAACGTCAGTCGCACGTTTTGTGCGACTGTGCTGAACCCATTTTTATTTTATTTTTTTTTCTTCAATTGATTTAAAATAAAACTTACCTCGAATTTTTGTTGACGACTTCGATTCCTAAGTTTTAGCTCCGATTAATTTTATGTGAAGAATTTGAGTTTATGGAAGTGATGAAAGTGTTATTGAGTGAATTTGAAGTGTTTTTATAGAAGTTTTAAGGTTAGTGGCATTTTCGTAATTTTTTCAATTCCAGGGGCAAAGTCGTAATTTCATTCGAGGGGTGGCGATAAAATGAAAATGGTGGCGAAAAATAAGAATCGGGTTATTTTTCCCGATTTTTATTTGTCGCCACCTTTTTCATTTTATCAACACCCCTCGAATGAAATTACGAATTTGCCTTTGAAATTTAAAAAATTACAACTTTGCCATTGGACTTAAAATTTCTTATTTTTATACTAATAATAATAATAATAATAATAATAATAATATTTAAAAAAATAAATTAAATATAATAATTAAAACAAAAATAAAAATTTAATAACAATAATAACAATAATAATAATAATAATAATAATAATAATAATAATAATAATAATAATAACAAAAAAATAAAAAAAATAAAAAATAAAAAAAAAATAAAATAATAATAATAATAATAATAATAATAATAATAATAATAATAATAATAACAATAA
>NC_080063.1:9587465-9662465 GCF_026212465.1 Amaranthus tricolor | reverse complement strand
GATGTATGGTTGGTTGTAGTGGTTGCAGCAATCATATGACCAATAATTTATCTTGCTTTATCACTTTAGATAATTCTATAAAAATACCAATAAAGATGGGTAATGGAGCAATTGTTCAATTAGGTGTAAAGGGACTATTGCCATAGAAACTAGTAAAGGAAGAAGATAAATCAATAATGTTCTGTATGTTCCAAAACTAAACAAAAATCTACTTAGTGTTTCTCAAATGATGAAAAATGGATATTCAGTACACTTTAAATTAGGTAATGATTGTAAGATCTTTGATTCTTCAAATAAGAAAATTGCAAAAGTGCAAATGAAAAGTAAGAGTTTCCCTGTGAAGTGGACATATGCTTACAAAGCTGAAAGTAATGAGATGTATTGGTTAGGGCATCAAAGATTGGGTCATAGCAATATTCAATCCATTCATATGTTATCGAATACCAAGCTTGTTAAAGATATACCATTTTTGCAGGAGTATGAAGATCTTTGTGGAACATGTCAGCTTGGAAAAATGCACAAATCTCCATTTCCTAAAGATGGAGCATGGAGAGCAACCAGAAAATTAGAACTTGTACACATAGATGTGTGTGGTCCAATGAAGACACGTTCAATGGATGGAAATAAGTATTTAATTCTTTTTATAGATGATTTTTTAAGAATGACTTGGGTATATTTTATGAGAGAAAAGTCACAAGTCTTCTCTATTTTCCTTAAATGGAAGAATTTTGTGAAAAATCAAAGTGGTTATTCGCTTAAAATCTCTAGAACGATAATGGCACAGAATATACTTCCATAAAATTTAATAAATTTTGCCAAGATGAAGGAGTTGAACATCAACTAACAGTTACATATGCACCACAACAAAATGGTGTTTCCGAAAGAAAAAACAGGACAATAATGGAAATGGCTAGATGTTTGCTCGAACAGATAGAACTTCCAAAGAAGTTATGAGCATAAGCCGTTTACACTGCAGTTTATATTCAAAATCGAGGAATGACCAAGGCTGTCAAAGGCAAGACACCCCTTGAAGCTTGGTTAGGATATAAGCCGTCAATAAAACATTTTCGTGTGTTTGGTAGTATTTGCTATTTTCACATACAAGAACAAAAATGCAATAAGATGGATGCTAAAGCTAAAAAAGGAATATTTATAGACTACGATTCTCAATCAAAAGGTCATAGAATTCTCAACCTTGAGGATGAGAAAATTGTCATTAGTCAAGATGTTACTTTTAACGAAGATGCATCGTGGAATCTGAAAATAAAGAAAGAAGAAAAGAAACAAATAAATATTCCAATAATAAGAACCAATTCTACGAAAATTGAAACAGAAATTCATTCACCTCATTCACCACTAAATTCACCAAGAACACTATCAACTATCAAGAATTCCTCAGACACTCCAAATGCCATGGGTCCTAGAGGAAAGAAGTCAATCACAGAGTTATATGCAAGATTCTCTGAGATTGATGAGACTGAAGACTAAGAATCTTGTTGTGTGGCAATTGTTGAACCCACGAGTTATATTGAAGCATTTCAATCCGCAAAATGGAGGGCTTCCATGGAAGAAGAAATTCAAATGATTGAAAAGAATGACTCATAGGAACTTGTTGAGAAGCCTTCTCATAAGAAAGCCATTGGAGTCAGGTGGATTTATAAGATCAAATTCAACCCAAATGGCAGTAATATTCAAGTATAAAGCAAGACTTTTTGTCAAGGGTTATTCTCAGCGGTTTGGCATAGATTACAATGAGACATTTGCACCTGTTTCTAGACATGACACAATTCGAGCTATTTTAGCTCTAGCTCGAAAGGATGGAGACTACATCAAATTGATGTTAAATGAGCCTTTCTCAATGGGTATTTAAATAAAGAAATATACATTCAACAACCACTGGGCTTTGAAGTAAAAGGGCAAAAAGAAAAAGTCCTAAAACTCAAAAAGGCCTTGTATGGTCTAAAGCAGGCTCCAAGAGCCTAGTATAGCAGAATTGATGTTTATTTCAAACATGAAGGGTTCGAGAAAAGTGTTAGCGAGCATACTCTTTATGTGAAGAAATATCAAAACAAAGATATTTTAATTCGTTCATTATATGTAGATGATTTGATCATCACTGGAAATAATCAGGAATTAGTTTTAGATTTCAAGAAGAAAATAATGCAAGATTTTGAAATGACTGATCTCGAACTTCTGTATTATTTCCTCGGTATGGAAGTTGATGAAAGCTTAGATGGAATCTTTATTTGCCAGAAAAAATATGCTGAAGTTTTATTAAAAAAATACATGTTGGAGAATTGCAATACTGCGACAACTCCACTCCAAGTTAATGAGAAGTTGTGCAAGGATGATGGACATAATAAAGCTGATGAAAAATTTATAGAAGCATGATTGGAAGTTTACTCTATTGTACTGCAACAAGATATGATGTTATGTTTGCAGCAAGCTATCTTTCAAGATTCATGCAAAATCCAAGTCAGCTTCACTTAGGAGCTGCCAAAAGGCTGTTAAGATATATGAAAGGAGCTACCGGCTTTAGAATTCATTTTAAGACCTCTACTAGTCCAAAAGTAGTTGTTATACAGAAGTGATTAGGCGGGTTCTCAAGACGATATTAAAAGTACCTCGGGTTATACATTTACACTAGGAAATGGAGTGTTTTCCTAGTTATCACAAAAAGAAGACACAATTTTGCCCAATCAACAGCTGAAGCAGAGTATATAGCAGCTTATAGAGCTATAAATCAAGCAATTTGGCTACGAAAGATTATGAATGATATTGGTGAGCCTCAAGGAGGAGCTACCACCATACACTGCGATAGTGAATCAGCAATAGCAATATCTAAGAATCTGGTTTTTTATCGCAAGATTAAACATATTAAAGTCAAGTATCATTTTATTAGAGAGGCACAGAATGAAAGAGAAGTCAAATTAGTGGAAATTAAAGGAGAAGACCAGTTAGCAGATATTTTTACTAAAGCCCTTCCAAAGGGTAGATTCGAAATTATCAGAGTTATGCTTGGGACGAGAGACAAAAATTCTAAGGAGGAGTGTTAAAATATTGGCCTCTCATGTCTTTTCTAAATAAAGCACAACAAAGCACTGAAGCATATTTGTTTTCTATGCTTGATATTTAACCAAAATAACAATCATTACAATTAGGGGGTTAAGAGATAATTTCTCCTTAACTTTAGCCTTTGAATTATATAGATGTATTTATATATATATATATATATAACCTTAAACTCTAAAAGCATATAAAAGGAAAATAATAATAATATATTATATATTTAAGAGGCATTATATATTTATAATTTTTCATAAAATAAATATTTTTCTCCTATTCTTCATATTTATTTTATGTCATATAGTCACAAAGGCTATTATAAAAGCCTAACAGGTTCTTAGTTCTTACCAACGGTTCCACTGCTCTCACATAATTTTTTTAGAACCTTTACGGTTCGTAGTTCAAGCCGGTTTTAAACCGGTTCCTAGACGGTTCTTTGGCGGTTTACGACCGGTTTGATTCCACCGTGTCTATCACTACTTGTAGGGATTCATTTACTCTCTAGCATACCCTCAAATAAAAATATAGAACGACGAGTAGACAAGGAATATATATGTAAGCAATTGAAGTTTCAACGTGAAGAAAAAACATGTTATATATGAATATGATAGAACAGATATATTTATTTCTGTTGGTATCCTTAGTCCATTGAACATGGTAAGAGCATAAGCATGATGTGGAAAGAAAGAATATCTGAATGTCTACTTTTAGTTTGGCAACTGAAAAATCCTCACCAAAACAGTATGATTTCCTACCAAATAGATAAGATAAATACACACAAGACTACTTAAAAAGAGGGGTTTGCCAGACAAGAAAATTTGAAATTGATAAGCTTTTTAATAAAAAAAAAATTAATTAATATGCTTTGGCAAAACTTATTTTCAAAAATAAGCGCCTCTTAATCTAAAGCTGAGGTATTGATTTGTTCGCAGTTAGGAACAACGAACAAAGCTCTATGGTTAAAAAAAAGTCAAGCGTTTTGTTCGTAGTTACTAACTGCGAACAAAGGAAGTCCTTGTCAAATAGGGCCAAACTCATGTTCGCAGTTAGTAACTCCGGTTTGACCATGGGGAAAATAAATTAAAATGATTCTGAAACAATTTATAAAGTGCATCAGTATTTCTAGTATGTTTTGAATAAATGAATTTAAGTTGTTCTAAGCCTCCATAGACAATATTATGAAGAATAAGATTTATGCTGCCATCTTTTTGGAAAGTTTGGACAAAATGAACTTTATTTTGTGGAAACAATCAGTATCAAAAGTTGAATCTTGAAGAAATATAGACCTCATTATTAATCCATATACTTCCATATGTACAATGATACAAACTAATATTAATAATTTCATAAATAGAAAAGTAAATTAGGAAGATGTTTGATCATCTTTATAGCTTACATCTCTAGTTGGGAAGAGATTATAGTGTCCGTGTTGGTGATTAGAGTCAATGAGCATTGACACAACAGCTCTCATGGATGGACGATCATGAGGAGACATACTTGTACACAACAATGCTATCTTTAACACCATTTTCATATGTGCAACAATATTTTCATCTTCTAAGTTTAATCGAGTGTCGAATATACCACTACATATCGAGTTGTTGTTGATGTAGTTTCTGACCCATGAAACAAGATCACCTCCATCATCTAATGGTTGAACTGGCGTTTTTCCTGTTAATAGCTCTAGCATCACCACCCCGTAGCTGTATATGTCACATTTTTCTGTCACTTTCATGGTGTATGCGTATTCTGGAATTGTGACGACACTTAACACATCAATATATTGAAATTAATCATTAAATTGTTGTAGTGAAGAGAAGATAGAGTATATCATACCAGGGGCAATGTATCCATATGATCCAGCAATTGCGGAGACAGACTTGGAATAAGGCATGTCAACTACTTTAGCCAACCCAAAATCTCCAACATGAGACTCAAAATTGTCGTCGAGGAGTATGTTATTGGACTTAATGTCGCGATGTATTATTGAAGGTTTACAATCATGGTGCAAATAAGAGAGAGCTTGAGCAGCCCCGAAAGCAATGAGAAATCGAGTTTGCCAGTCGAGATTATAGGAATAGGATTGCCCATGAAGGAGTTCCCCAAGACTACCCCTTGGCATGAACTCATAAAGAAGGAAATTGGAACCTTCATGAAAGTAAAACCCATGCAACTTCACTATGTTACGATGCCTTATTTTCCCTAATGTTGAAATTTCAGTCCTAAAACTCTCATTGATGCTTTCATCTTCCTTATTAGAACAAAGCTTTTTTACAGCAAATGTTAAGCCGGATGACATTACTGCTTTGTAAACGGTTCCACAAGCTCCTCTACCAATCGCAAATTCTTCATTAAAATCATCAGTGGCAGTAACAAGGTCTTCAAAACTAAATCCTTCCTTTGGGAAGAAGTAAATATTTGAACCCACATCACTCACTGACTTTTCGATCTCATGCAGTGGCGTAACAATATCGACAGGACGAGTCATTAAGTATAATATCACAACAATGAAGAATAGAGAAACACCACCAACAACAGCTGAAATTATAGCAGCAATTTTACCAACGCGGAGAGTCTTCTTTCCCGAGTTATCTGGAAGAGAGAGGGGAGAGCCAGTATTGCTGCAAACGCCAAGGGGTCCACCGCACAGATCCTTGTTACCGGCAAAACTGGAAACAGAAGCTCCTTCAAACACGGGCAAGGATGGTATAGGACCATTCAGGTCATTGTAAGAGAAGTTGCATCCTAGTAAGCTTGATAGTTTCTGCAATGAACTAGGAATTTGGCCTGACAACTGGTTGTTGTTAAGGTAAAGGTACTCTAATAATGCAAGATTTCCGAGCTCAGAGGGAATTTTCCCTGATAGATTGTTGTAACTAAGATTTAAAGCGATTTGAAGGCTTGATAACCTACCCAATTCGGGAGGGATTTGTCCCGAAAACAAGTTTCCACCCATCTGCAACTCGGTTAAACGAGATAGGTTGCCTAGAACTGCAGGTATTCTCCCAGAAAGGCTGTTGTCAGAGAGCTTTAGAAGCTCCAAATGAGTAAGAGATCCGATCTCATCAGGCAAGAGGCCGATAAAATTGTTCCTGCTGAGATCGAGCCTTTGTAGCAAGCTGCATTTGAAGATATGAGATGGTATAGACCCGCTAAATGAGTTGGACGAGACATTAAAGGCCACCAACTCTGAAAGTTGGCCGATTTCTGCAGGCAAAGTGGACGTGAAGTGGTTGCGTGACAGGAGAAGCCTCTGTAGCTTCTTACAGTTTCCAATTTCAGACGGAATAGGGCCACTGAAATCATTTCTTCCCAATTCAACAGAAGTAAGGTTCACCAACCGGCATACTTCAGATGGAAAGCTTCCTGTGAGACGGTTATCATACAGCCGAAGCTGCACTAGTGGAGTGCAGCTGATTATGTCAGTTGGGATATTTCCAGTAAGCCTGTTTGAACCCACATTTAACAAAATCAGGTTAGAGTTTTTGCAAAGATTCTGTGGAATTCTTCCAGTGAGATCATTGGAAGAGACATCAAGGACCCATAAGGGACTACGTAACCCAAGTTCTGGTGGAATTGTACCAACCAGTGAATTGTTGAACAGCTGTAACATCTGAAGCTGACTCAAATACTGAAACCCAACAGGAATTGTACCCGTCAGATAATTTATCGACAGATCGAGTCTAGTCAGATTCTTCAACTTCGTAAGCTCTACCGGGATCACACCTCTTAGCTGGTTCTCAAAAAGATGAAGCAATTCCAACCCCTCCATATTACCAAACTCGGTAGGAATTTCTCCGGTCAACAAGTTTTCCGAAAAATCAACTTCTAATCCTACAGAAAGATTACCGATCTCTCTTGGGATTGTGCCGTTGAGAGAATTTCTATACAGGTACAACTTCGTGAGGGATTTAAGGGTCATAATTTCCTTTGGAATTTCACCCACAAGAGCATTCTGATAGAGTGCAAGAATTCGCAAATTCGAGCAATTTGCTAGCTCCCTTGGAATCGTCCCTGAAAGCTGATTATCCCACAAAACCAACTCACTCAAGTTACCCAACAAACTCAGCTCTTTAGGGATGTTTCCACTTAGATGATTCTGAGCTAAACCAAACAATTCCAAGCTCTCACATCCACCTATCTCTGCAGGTATGCTACCTGAGATGTTATTCTGGCCCACTCTAAACTTTCTCAACTTCTTAAGCTTCCCTAACGAACGAGGCAGCGAACCACTGAAACGATTCGTGTATGCCACAAACTCCAGCAAAGATGACAGATTCCCAAGCACATTAGGAAAAGGTCCAGATAGCATATTATTGCATATATTCATATAAGTCAAGGCTGAAAGTTTGCCCAACTCTTGAGGGAAAGGGCCTATAAGATGATTGTTTCGTAAAGAAAGAGATTGAAGGTTGGAGCAATTTCCAATCTCTTTAGGAATACTTCCAAAAAACCCATTAAAGGAAAGATCAAGATGAATTAAATGAGCTAATCCACCAATACTAGGAGAAATAGATCCAGATAGATTCATTCTGCTTAAATCAAGAGACTTTACAACTGGGTTAATATTATCATTACCACAACTTACACCAATCCATCCACAAGGGGTTGAGTCCATAGGATTCCAATCACCCAAATTATTAAAATCATCTACCACTCTACTCTTCACATCTAAAAGGTATTGACCCTCCAAATTAAGGCATCTTGCTTCATCACAAAAAAGGCTATGTACAAGATAAATTATCATCAAAACTTTGTAATATGAAAATTGTGTTATTAAAAAAAGTCTACCCATCATAAAATAAATAACTTGAAATACTCAAAACTAATACAACCCAGTTTTCAATTTACAACATAAACTACAATAAACAAGATCAAATCACATGCTTTATACACACACAAAATACCTTAAAACAATGAGAAGTATTGAAAAGAAAAGTTTTTAAGGGAGAAAGTTTTCACGTTTAGCATAGAGATTTAGGCTATACGAAAGTGTTTGACTTTGATGAAATAATAAAAGTGAGCGATCATATTATTATTGAATTACTTGAATGAAAAAAATAAAAAAGAAAGATGTTTGTGTGATCATTAAGGAGAAGACTGAAAAAACCATCTGCTTAATTATTATTATTATTATTATTATTATTATTATTATTATTATTATTATTATTATTATTATTATTATTATTATGTTTATGTTTATGTTTAAAAAGAAAAAACATTTAATTATTGAAGAAAAAATAGAGTAGGAGTAATTTAGAAGAAAAAGAAGAGAGAGAAATAAGGGAGTGAAAAATGGCCGACAAAGCATGCAAAATGCAATATGAGCATTAATGGGATCCCTCTCAATTCTCATAGAGTCATGATCTCATCTCATATCATCCATCGACTACTAAATACTCCTAGTAAATAGTAATTAGTAAATACTCCGTTCAAACGTGAAATTTTTAATAGCATCAGTTGGAAAAGTTGGCAGAACTCCAATTATAAAAGCAACCACCAGATGTCCAGACCTAGATTTTTCATGTTTTCAAAAACTACGCTTCTATTTTTAAATTGAATTTTTTAAATTTTCCCTCTTAATTAACTGTTTTCCGTACTCGAAAGTGAACACTTTTTTTTATATATACATTTTTCCTTATTGAGAAATTATTTCCATTTGGAAACTTACTTTCATATTGCTTAGTAGAAAAACTTGATTTCTGTTATATACTTCCTCCGTTCTGAAATATTTGTTACATTTCGTTTTGGGCACTATTCATCGTTTAAGTTTATTTTGTATATTGTGGCTAATGTGTAAGTAAAATATAGTTAAGTGGGATCTTGTTCGAATCGTCTAATCGTATACTTTCATAATATTAACTTTTTATAATTTTTAGAAGTGTATAAGTTAACATATAAAATGAACAAAATAACACATTAGATTGCGTAAAAAGTCAAATGTAGCAAGTATAATGAAACAGAGGAAGTATATAATGGAACGGAGGAAGTATATTGTCCATGTAGGGTAAATATCAAGTTTTTTTTAATTTATTTTTAGCAAATTGTTATCTGAAATAGCGATTTTATCTGATTTTATTTAACAAACCACTTTCTAAGAACACGATTTGATTTTAAATTATGAAAAATAAAACATAACCATAAAAATGACGGTTTGCTTTTGTATAATTTTTTAGGAAAATTATTGAAAACTCCATAGAAAAATCTCACTTTTGTGAAAAACTACCTAAAACAAATTTTTTTGTCAAAAAATATCTAGAAAATATAGTATAGTTGTCAAAAGATACCTACTAATAGAATCGTTATTATTTTTATTAGTTTTTCATGTGCAAGTCACGTGGCCAATAAAGAACTCCAGTAAATAAAGCAGCAACCCTCTCACCATCTTCTTCTTTCAACAAATAAGAACCCTGGATTTGGAACATACTTCTTCACCATTAAAAACTTGCTAAAATCTTCCTTACCAGGTTCAATTGCAGTTCGAAAATCAAGCTTTCAAAAAAAAAAATTGTTTTTGTGGTGTTCGAAAATCAGGCTATCAAAAAAAAAATTGTTTTTGTGGTGTTCGAAGATCAAGCCTTCAAAATCAGCTTCAACACAAAAATAGTAGGTTTCGAAAATACCACATTGTGCAAAATCCAGTAGCTTTTTCACAAAAACAGTAGCTTTTTCAAAAAAGAATGTCGTTCATGGCTTGATTTAGAAGTTGAATGACAGTGGGTTTCCTTTACTGTTCGAAACCCTAAGTTAAAAGCTGTATGTTTGTGTTTGATTTGGGGAAAATGGTTTTGTAACCCACGTGTTGTTTCTAACATTTGCATTTATTATATTTTCTTTTTTTAAAATTTAAAAAACTAACCAAAACAACCATGGTTCTATTAGTAGATATCTTTAGACAAATAAATTAAATTTTTTAGGTATTTTTTGACAAAAATATTTATTCTAGGTGGTTTTTCTCAAAAGTGAAGTTTTTCTATGTATATTTTAACAATTTTTCCTAATTTTTTTGGTCTGTGTAACAATTTTAACATTTACTTCATCTCAAATATAAAGCTACATAATAAACTTAAATGATTAATATAGTTCTACATTAAATCACAAAATACGTATATGATTAATATAGAGGTATAAGTTGTACATTCAATATTCGAACATTGCTTACTCGAGAATGACATGCGTTTTTTGACTAATAAAATTAGACCAAATAGACTTAAATGTATAATCCTAAGTGAAAAACGACGATGTATTAGAGTTCGAACAATGTGTTTCAAACTCCAATATTGCCAAGATCGAGTGTATGAGGTTTTGTGACAAACAAATTACGCTATCAATAATATCGATGTTTGTAGGAGAAAATAAAGCAATAAAATGACACAAAGATTTAACGAGGTTCACCCAACTAAGGCTACGTCCTCCGGTGTGTAGTATCTCTTATATTATCAAAAGGAGTTCAAAGAACTCTCAGATATGGAGAATTACAATAGAGAAGAGATATAGGCTAGTGTTTGGCTTGGGGTGTATTTTGTGGATTTCCATTTGATGATTGAGAGCTCCCTATATATAGTACTAGGTACATAAATGTCATTAGCTCACTAAATACAGAATTAATATTGAATAATGAATGACATGAAACTTCTCCAAGAACTTGAAAGGTCGAAAGCAGCATCTTAGGCACATCAGAGGAACCGCTCGACTGGAACAGAGAGCTCGCTCGGTCGAGCGGAGTACAGACCCTTTCTGGATGCATTCTGTTTGCTCGCTTGATCAATTAATAAGGCTCGCTCGGTCGAGCGGATAGCTCGGTCGGTCGAGCGGACAGGTCGAGCGACCATTCTGCTTCTTCTGTTAGAATTCTGATCAGCTTCAATAAATCAAACATAAACCAAGTCCTTTGCACTTCTTCATTAAGTCCCATAACTCCCACACTTCATTACCTTATTAATCGACACTTAATCATCATCATAAATCAATCATCAAAACTTAACTTAATACACCCACATTAACACATTCATGGGATTCCATCCCAAAGGTCACACATGAATGCACCTCATCAAATGTGCACTCAAGTCACACTAATCACAACACTAAGAGTTATCACGAAATAAATAAAAGATCAATATTGACCAGATTAATAATATTAAGGTAATATTAGGTTTTATTTGAAATATAGTTTTCAATTAGAGTTTTAACCTTTTATTATAAATACACTTGGTAATTAGATAGAAATAACGGACTGAAAGAGAAAATAAAATAAAAAACTTGTTTCTTCTTTATTTGTTTTCCCGACGCTAGCACATCATTAATCAAGTTCTAAGTAGACTAATTAGAGGTATCTTATTCGATATTGTTTCGGTGTGAAACTTGGATGTTTATGAAGAGAGAAAAATTTTAAATACACTATTAATGATGAGACTTGAGGCTCTTTTAAGAGTAGTTGAAGGGTCACCAAGAAGTGTTTTTATGATCTTGCCGAGATGAAGTATCTTATAATCATGCAACCAAAAAGTTAGTATTGGCTGGGGGTGATTTCTCGAAAAGCCCCTCCAACACTCAAGTCAATTCGGGAACGAAAAAGAATATGATATGATAATTGAATGTTAGTTTAAGTAAGACGTTAAGTATTAAGAATGTGAGGATGAAAAGAGTGATAGGTGTAGGAAGACAATTAGATATTCTTAGATAAGATCAAAATGTCATATTAGGGGTAAAACCATTAGCTTCATACTGGGGCGGAGCAAACAATTTCAAGGCCCTATTTATTTTTCATAAGTTTCTAAATAGGTTCCCTTCATAATTGAAAGAGGAGATTTTCTTAAACTAAAATAAAAATTCAACACAATTTTAATTTTAAATATATAATTAAATAAAAACTCAACGCAATTTCTAATTTTTTTATTATTGATTTTATAAAATTAACTTAAATTAAATTGTTAAAATTAAATTGAAATTTCTAATGTTAAAATTGAAGACAAAAAATTAGTACTAGAAGTAAAATTTATGAAAAATGTGAAGTAAGAGTAAAATTTTGAAGGGTTGAAAAATTAAGAAAGAAATTATTGATTATTTTTTTAAATTAAGTTAGTGATAGATCAGGTTTGATGAATGTGTAAAAATTTAATGATTTAAGAGAAAATATTTGGAAGATAAAGAGTTGCTTTGGAAAGAGATAAAAAAGAAGAGAAAAAAATGTAAATAAAAGGATTTGAACATATGTACATTAATGTATTAAGTAAAACTCCTACCAACATACTCTACCTTCAATAATATATTATTCTAATATGATTTTTTGATATGAGGCCCTTTAGATTTGAGGTCTTGTACAGTTGGGCATCCCGCAAAGTCTCTAAATCGCCTTTGGTTTCTTACAATTTCAGCAATGGTAAATACTTTTTAAGTTTTAATAAATAATATTTATATTTTGTAAATTAAGAATGTATTAAAAATTCATTTGTTGTACTTTATGAATACGTGTTAGATGGTAGTACGGGATCTTTCAACAAACATTTAGCAAAGAAGTATGGAATCACAAAAGAAATTCATGTAGCAAGCGCCGACCACAAGTGGAAGTCGACAATGGACAATGGAAATCCCCGGCAGAGGTATGCTTTTTAAATATAATCGTAATGAAATGATTGATGAATTTGCTAAATAGGTAAGTTCTGATGAGTTTCCATTTAACCATGGCGAAAGTAAGGCTTGCGAATATTACACTAGAAAAACTTTGCAACCACAATATGGAGCGATCCCTAGGAGCACTCTTAAACGGCGCACAATAAAATTATATGAATCAAAAAATTATGAATTAGTAGAAATGTTAAATTTTTTTAATAGTAGGGTTAGCATAACAACCGATATTTGGTTTGCTCCCCAACATTTAGTTACTTATATGTGTAACAGCACATTGGATAGACCATAGCTGGTTTATTCAAAAAAGAATAATTGCTTTTGAGTTAATTCCTGAAAGACATACTTGTGATAACATAAAATATAGATTAATTGACATATGTAAAGAATGGAACTTGTTAGATAAGATATTTTGTTATTTTACCGATAACGCAACCGCCAATATTATATGCATTGAACTTTAGTATAACGAACCTACTTTTAGTTTTATGCTTGGTGGTAGATTATTACACATACTTTGTTGTGCTCATATTATTAACTTATCTTGCCAAGCAGGTATTTACAAAATTAAATGATTTATTTGATCCCATTAGAGACATAGTTAAGTGGCTGAGATTAAGACAAGTAAAGAGGAGATATAAACAATTATGTGACCATTATGGACTTAAAAAAGTATATTAGTCGTTAGATACTTCTACACGTTGGGGCTCGACCCATGATCTATTAAAAAAAAGGCTATTGTATATCGTGTTGTTATAACATAATTGTATAGTAAGTGTGCGGATAGACGTATAAGCGATGGAACATGGGAACTAACTATAGGCATACAAAAAATATTGGAAGCATATGACCACGCAACTAACAGTTTCTCATATGTTTACGAACCAGACGTCCACCTAGTAGTAATTGAATGCATTACTATTTTTTACCATCTTTCTTAACCATTCGCATGATAATACTAATGAATTTTTAAAGCCAATTCTTTCAGATATGATGGAGAAATACAAGACGTATTTTATTAATTTTTCTTATATTTATGGAATTGCGAAAATATTTTAGACCAATGTTTTAAGACAGAAAATCTTACTAAATTAATAGGATTTACTATCAATCATTCAAGCGTCCACATAGTGATGTACATAATTATGTTGGAAACTGTAAAAAGCTTTTAGCAGAACTTTATGATTACTATTCTATCGTATATAACCCAAACTGCGATACGTCTAGGAGTGCTAGCGTCTCGGTACGTCCCACTTATTATAATCCCATAATAGCTAACATAATAAGCCAAGATGATAGTTTTGTAGGGCCATCTTCTTCCTCACCCTCCACTTTATATTTAGAATTAGATAATTATCTAAAACATCACTTTGAAATTGAACAATATATTTTTAATATTTTAGAATGGTGGAAAGAAAAATCAATAAAATTCCTCATATTATCGAGAATTGAAAAGGATATCATTGCAATTCCTACTTCTACTATTGCGTTGGAGTCTACTGTTAGTACAGGTAGAAGAGTTCTTGATGAAAAGAGATCTCATCTTGCTCCACAGACTATTCAAATATGTGTTTGCGAAAAAGATTGGAATCAAACGGAGGCCCGAACACAAGGACTCAAAAACTATGATGATCAAGACGGTGATCATCCATAGATGATGATGAATACATCTGCATTATCGTCGGGAGAAGAGACAGCGAAAGGATCAAACCAACAAGATGATGTAGAAGACGAATAAAATCATTAATATCGAACATCGATCAATCAGCATTCAACCACTACAAATAAAAGGTATAACAAAACACTACGTGGTCTTTGATTCCTTTGAGATATGTAGGCAATTCAATATTCCTTCGGGATACTAGGTTCAAATCTATTTTCTCTCTCTTTTGTTATTAATTATCTTTATCGTTTTTTATTAATTTATTTTTTTTCTCTTTAATAAATATTTTAATAACGATGACAAGCAATGAATTTTCCTAATAATCAAGTAATCAACAAAAGTACGTCCGCATTATTATAGTATTTTTATATTATATTTAAAGCAAAAAAAGAATGAAATTGATGATCCGACCCGCCCAACCTGGGAGTTGAAATCGCCGAAATCGCCTCCTGAACCGCAAAGGAACCGTCTGTAACCACATGGAACCGAAATCGGAACGGAAAACGTCCAAATCAATCTCCGGGTGAAACTGAAACTAGATGGAACCGGCCCAACCCGGGACGTGGCCATCACTAGCGAACATTTTTTTAGTATAATTTTTATTGTAATTTTTAAATTCTAATCTTTCAAATCCAAAAATGTAACTTATTCTTAAATAAACAACGCCCGCATATTAAATGTATAACTTATATCTCCGTATTAATCCTATACGCGTTTCATCTGTATTGTTAGATTGTTCCTCACATTTAATCTTTCACAACACGCATTCCTATTAATTTTACTCTGAATTTACTTTAATAAGATTTATTATGGAAAGACTACAATGCCTAAAGCTATTTGATTAGTGTAAGTAACAATAAAGGGAAAAAAGTTCGAATTATCTACAACGAATTGTAAAAATTAATTAAGAAGCCTCATCAGCCACAGAACTATCAGAAATTAGTCTAGCAGCGATCACCTTGTCGAGTGTCTCATCGGGAACTGTCATTCCACTGGTTTCCATATCAGCAACTATGGCTATACCCGCATCGAGTTCTCCGAGATCAAGACAAATAGTGATGATTTCATCATACAATGGACTGTGCAATGAAAATTCCAATTAGTGTATACAAACAACATGAGGAATTGGATGCGAGAAGATGAAACTTACAAACAACATTATCAATCTCATTTCATAGAAGTTATTTAGATCGTTTCCTAGCTCAATATGAACATGTCACTTTATGCTATCAATTTTTACAGTGGAGATTACTTTTTGGAGAAATATCAATACTACAGAATAATAAAAACTTCTAATGGTTTTTGTGAAAGTTGTTATAACAATGAAGTGGTGACTCTTTAAATTGGTAAAAGTCATGTATTGTTTTTGAATCAAACTAATCAATTTCAGCCTTTATTCTTTGTCAAAGTGAAGTGGTATATGACTTAGTAATAACATACTGGTTAGGTTTTCTCAATGAGTTCCCTTAAGCTACAATACTTGGATAACAACAAGAAAAACCCAAAGATACACCAAGAATGAACAACGTCAATACGCACCTTCCAAATCTGTAGCCCAGACTATGTGTAGTCTGTAAGATTGCCAAGAAGGCTGAAGGAAGAGGAACTTTGATGGCAGCTCGAAGGATCATAGCACAATCTCCTATAGTTGGTATACCACCCAATTCTATTACCTGAAATAAAATCCAAATTTACTGTTATCAATTCATTATGTCTAGATGTATTTATATCTTCCATAACTTAGCAATTTATGTCCACTTAAAAGGCTGTGTGGTACGCTGAAATTTTTTATTCCACTTAAAATGATGGAAAGCAAGTCAAACCCAAGCTCTAAAGAAAAACAAAAAACACATTAACCAAAAGACTTGCCTTTGACATGACTTTAATTGCCAATTCAACCTCCCATTCTTGAGACCATCTCCTGGGAGGTCTGTTCTTCAGTTCCCTTTCCCATTCCCATCCCCAGGCATCTGCGAGAGTATACATGTCTTGAACATTAAATATATTCCTTTTCCTCATTTCTTCGAATGCCTCGTACAAATCTAAGGGAAACCAGTCTTCATCATCATCATCCTACATGCATAAATAAAAGTTAACAGACAAGCTACAGGATAGCATGAGTTATCCGGAAATGCAATGGGCAAATACATCATAACTACATTTCACCATGCGCATATACACTTACTACTTGTGTTCTCTAAAGAGGTCAGCATACTAAGAACATACGATGGTGCATCGCGGTCGCGGATGCGGAAACGGTGTCTCTGAAAAACGGCTATAACGAAGAAATAATGCGAATCGCAGCCAATGCGGTGTGAGTGTGACTTTTGAAAAAACAATCACATAAAAGGATTTTGAACTTATAATTGCATTTTTGTTGTTGAACTATTATTACTATGCAATAATATGCAACTAGGTATTATAATTGCAATATTTGAGATTCTTTTAATGTAAAATTAATTAACTGTTAGTTATTAGTTGATTATTTTGTTTATCAATATGAGTAAATATCTTTTAAGTAATCGTAATAATTAAAGTTGATGGGTATTAATAAAATTTTAACGGGAAGACAAATAACGTTGTAACAGTGAAATATCGTTATAACTCTAAAATAACGGGCATTACACGTTATATAACGGTCAACGCGGCGTCTTGACCGTGAAATTTCATGCACTGTTACATAACGGGATTTAACGTCGCGCAACTTTCAAACAGTTTATATAACGGGCATGACGTAACGTAACGGGGGAGTTTTTATTCCATGGGTGAGAGTGTACAATGAGATTTACTATAGCACAATACAACACAATAATGCCAAAGTCTAAAACCAGACTGTATGAGATCGATTTCATGAACCAAAACAAATCAACATAAAAATCTTTACAAACAAAGATTTTATTACCCTAGTGAATACTAATGATCAATAATACTAATCTAGGACTAAACAAATTAATCCCAGTGATCTTTTACATATATAATCCTTCTTTATCAATTCTTGTAAATTCCAATTAAATCGTCCTTAACTCCCATTCTATCTCCCTATCAAACAAATGTTAATACACTTTGTTTGGATCGAAGCAATTGGAATGAAAGGGTATGGAAGGAATTGAAGGGATACAATTTCTTTTGTTTGGAGGAAAAAGATGTAAAGGGATTAGTTCATTTAATTTTTTCGATGACAAAATCTCTCGAAGAATGGAAAGATTTTAAGGAGATTTGCTAGGAAAATAAATTTTCAGTTCCTTTCCTTTCCTTTCCTTTCTCTTGAACAAACAGGGAAAGCTTTTTCTTTTTTATTTTTATCATTTTTTCCCTTTTTTCTCATTCTTTTTCTTTCTCTCCTAAATACTTATGTAAATACTGATACACACACAATAAGGAAGCAATAAAAACACAGAAGATGATTTATGAGCTATCTTAAATACCTACTTGATGTAAAAATCAAATCGAATCATTTTACATGATACAAGTCCCCAAAGTCAAGTGAGTACGATCCGAGCTAACGAGAATACAAAATCAGGCCCTTTGATTTTTTATGTGTCATATGCTAAGTCCCAGGTTCATCCAAGAGCAAAGAAGCAAGCAACAAATTACAAAGAGGCACCCAATGACTCATATGTGACTTTTGGATGGTTTATTGATAAGCCATTTGTGGCTGTTGGTTCACGATTTTGAGCAGCTATGGATGAATAAATGAAGGATTATTACCATATTTAAAGCTTATGGCTGAAATTATGTGAGCAATGATGTGGGAAAGTTACTACAAATCAAGTCCTAATTAAAGAAGGGAATCCTAAGCAATTAAGGAAAGTTAATCAAGGAAAGGATTTTATGAGATGGCAATCAAGGGCACGTTTTGGAGCAGCTCTTGGGCATTATTTTGGTGTTAATCAAGGTTGATTCAATTGTCTTTATTAGTGGCTTAAATTCTGAAGTTAGCAGAGTTTTATTATAGTGACTTTTAATTTGATTACTTTAATATGTTTTTAGTGACTTTTTAGACACTTTAGGATGTAATTTCGTGGCCTATAATAGGGCATTTGATCATATGAATAAAGAGACTAGAATTTGATTAAAAACCGTAAGCTATTTTGCTACTCAAGACTTTGAAATTCTTGTAGGGAATTTTTCTTGCTTAATCCAAGTACTTGTGTGGTTTCACGTCTAGAGGGGGTTATAGTGAATGTTGAGTAATCATTCCACTATAGTTTCATAGTTCATTAGTTGAGGAGTATTCCCTTCTAGAGTCCTACAACCAGTTGGTTTAAAGTGAGTAATCCTACCAACATCTCTTTGTTTGTCAATTGAGTAATCATTTCAAACCTTGTTACCTCTTTTTATCTAGGTATTTTCGAAATTTATCATTTCGTTTACTTTGATTTAAAGTCATATTGAAAATCCAAGAATTCCTTGAAACAGTTTTCCAGCTGTTGAAAACATAGTCCCAACACATCCTCTGAATCCTATCCAAAACCTTGAAAACCCTATCAAACAAAAAGACAACCTTTACCATTCGACAATAGCACCATATTAATCCCTTAAAATCCTTCTATTTTTAAACCTAGGCCTTCTAAGCCAAACACATCCTTTTCTTATCCTTGTTACATTTGAAAAGCCCCTTTTTGTTAATCTAATCCCTTTAGATTATACATCACTATCCCTTAATCAAATGTTGATATTCTTAATGATTCAACAATACATCAATGAAACAAACTCTCTTACACTAAAGAACAACCTCTCACACTTAAAGATCTCACCTTCTATAGAGACTACAATCAATCTAATTCAAATGGACTCTAGGTTTTCAAAACTCCCTTTTCCCTTGTATTTGCCTACTCTCTTCAATCCCAATTCTGATTTGGTCCCTTATATAGGCCTCCAAATTAGTGGAACAAAACCTAGGATAAGTGGACTCCTTGCTCCTTAAGTATAACCCAAAATAAAAACATGTTTTGGTCCAGTCGAACGAGCACCATGGCCGCTCGAATGAGCGCGACTATCTTGTGCACTTGTGCTTCGTTCAAGACACCTTCCTTCCCCACCCTTGCCTCGTTCAAGGCATGAACTAATGCACTTGTTGTGCTCTTTTTTGACTTGTTCAAGACACCTCTTACCTTGTTCATGGCACTCCTTTTGCACATCAATCACCTCATGGAGTGATCCAAACCCCAATCACTCATATCTCATTGCACACACATCATCCTTCTTCAAAGTGCAAGTCATGAAATGGGCTATGAGAATTGACACTTGCTCTCAAGAACTATATCTTTTAGTGGTATCTTCACTTAATTCATTTTTCATGTACACATCTTGACTACCTTATCTTCCAACATTGATTTTTTTGAAGGTCTAACATTCTGATCCATATAGTAATCCTACTCTAATGGAAATTCGACAGATATATTTCAACCTCAATCACATAATATTCTAATTGTTCTCTATTTGAGCCACCCTTATTGAACCTTATGCTTAACATCTTGATCAATATCTCTTTTCTTAAGAAAACTGAATCAAGGTACTCAAAACACCCACTTGTAAGAAGCTCTTTCGTATGTAAATTTACAACAAAATTTACAACATAACTTTTATGATCCTTCATACCAAAAAGATATCCCATCTACTTTGTCTTATTTCAACTTAGTTTACATCTCTAGCTTAACGTTGATTCATCTTTATGTTCGTTCACTAGTATGATGTCATTAGGGAACATCATATGCCATTAACCTTCTACTTGAATAAATTTTATTATTTTATCTAGAGCCATTACAAAATACAAACATGAAAGAGCTCAAAGCAGAATGTTGATGTAGACAAATCAGGATTGAAAATCTTCAACCGCTCCTATACATGTCCTAGCATTGGTTTTTACTTCTGTATTTGCATGGCATACCTTTTTTTTAACATAAACGCACCAAAAGTCTTTTCCATAACTATAAAAATGATATAAGAACCCTTGTTTTTACTCTATAGTACTCAATTTCTTGTTGCGTGAGATGGATAACTTACATAGTACATCGTCCTAACATAAAATCAAATTGGTTTTCGAAAATACTTGTGAATCTAAGGAGTCAATGTACTAACACCCTCTCGCATACATTCATAGTGAGGCCCATCAACTTAATTCCTCCACAGTTGAAGATTAATCCCCAATAATAAAGCTTTTTCTAAGACATTTTTGAAGATTAATTCCCAATAATAAAGCATTTTATCAATTGTGTTTCAAGGAGAATGATCTTTACATCAATGGTGAATGTTGAGAACGATATTCTTAACATCCACTAATTTTATCTATGTAATTCAAATGAAATTCCGTCTAACTTAGTTTTGATTCAAATATTTTTGTTTCAAGTTTTAAGGTTAATGTATATCTTTGAAAGTCTATTAAAGTAGAAGTTCGCTTTCTAGTTTTGACTTTTGACTAAAGAGTCTTGTATTAAAAACATGTAACTAAAAGAGTTTGTGAAAGATCCTAAGATGGACAAGCCAACATCCAAGAAGCTTCAAAGCCTAAGAGTTGAGATTTACAGATCCAACAAGAAAGAAAGGCATGGATGGCATCAAGAACAATCCAAGCCTAAGTAAGGATTCATCCAATTAAAGCCTAAGGCAAGGAGAGGCGTCAAAATGCAATCCAAGCCCATGGGATGATGTATCTAATTAAAGCCTTTTAAGACTCACATAATAGATTCGAGTTCATTAACGCCCATTTGCAATTCAAATAAAAGCAAGGCAAGTCCAAGTTCGAATTCTACCTTTGAATGGCATCAATCAAAGATAAATTTATACCTTTGAATGCAATCAAATATACCTCAAGAAAGCTAGTAACACATATATAATTATAATGTAGTTGAATTCATAAAATATTGATCGCTCAGAGGTAGAACTAGTGTAGGGTCAGTGATGTCAACTAAGATCGCTTTTTTGGGAAAAAAATAGTAAAACAAGTGATGTTGCTAAGTTGGTAAAAAATTGGAAAACCCAAGGCTCATAGCCTTATAGGTTCAAACCATTCTAACTCCTTTTTTTGGCTTTTACTAATTTACACCCAATTCCCCTTTTCTTTGATTTCCCTTCGACTCTTTCCTATTTTCATTATACCTTCCTTCCCTCCCCTTCCCCCTTTTTTTCCCTTATTTCTCAATTCCCTGATCCCGCAGCGAAACAGCCCTCACGGCCTCACCAACTATCGGCAATCCAAGTCTCTACTCGCTCCGCCATCGGCCAATCGACATTCACCAATCGACTCCCGTTGCTGCCATTGGCCAGCAGGCTCTTGTCTTTCCCTTCTTAGGTAAATAAATCATCTACTTCTATTTGTTTATCTTTAATTTTTATGCTTATGAATTATTAGTTTATCTAATTGTTTGCAAATTAGGGCTTTTATTTGTTTATCTATTTAGATAAATTAGGGCTTTAAAAAATTAGGGTTTTTTTTATTTGTTTACCTTATTACCTATTTAGCAATTGGCAATTGTAATTAATTTGTTTGATAGTTTAAAGGTTGTACATTAGATAGTTTGAAGGTTGTATAATTGTGATAATTTGTTATTTAGTTTGATAGTTCAATCGTGAATTAGTGATTAATGATTGTACTTATAAGTTCAAACGGATAGGTATTTCAAAAAATTAATTTCTAGATCGTCTTGTGGCTCTACTAATTTAAGATCCGAAAATTCACCAACCTCCTGAGAGGACGCTTAACATACCTCTTCTAAAAATGTAGAATTGATGTAAGTGTTCTTCCCTCAGCATGGACAATTCCCCAAATCAATCGTTGTTCATTGTAATTTTTTAACGCTTGACTGTATTCTTAAAAAAATTATCGACATCACTTGTTTATTTTTCAGGTCCGCCCAATCACCATGTGATCGCTTGATAGCCAATGGCAGCAATGCATGGCACATCTATGCTACTTATAAGCTACACTCCTTTATCATTAGCTCAAACAAATTTCTTTCAGGCATGACAGAGAAAGGGGGGCATAAAGGGGCTTCCCTACACGTTTTGTATAATTTAATGCTTACAACTAGGGGTGTACATAATTGGACATGGCCAAGGTTTTAACCAACAACCAATGAACCTAGACCAGATTAGATGCGTTCGATCTAGTCTTCGAATGTTACAAATATAAATTTGGTTTTTCAGTCTCTCGTCCTTCAGATTTCAATCTTTATGAGTTTAATATGCATTTAATATTTGTTTTCCGTATTATCTGTCTTGCTCTTCCTCCTCTCTTAACCTCTTTCTTTTTACCTTTATCCACATTTAATATCTGCAGGCTTCATTTAATCAGCTTTCACCAACCTTTACAAACAATTTCAAACTTTGATTACCAGAAAAAAAATAATTTTCAAGGAAATAAATTAATTTTGGAACATTGAGTAATAGTAAAACAAATACTCCCTCTATTTCAATGACTTAGTCCCATTTGGTTTGAGCATGTTTGCCAAAGCAATTATTGAAGCCTTAATATCTCTAATTATACATAACTAAAAATATAAAAAGTTGATACTAATAATCCTTGCATTGAAACGAATCAAACAAATCTCACTTGAATATGTTTTAACTTATTGATTAAGAATAAAATACAAATTAAAAGTGAACTGTAAGTAGTGTCAAAAACCAAACGGGAAAAAGTCACTGAGATGGAGGGAGTATATTATATGTAATTCAAGGGAGTGAAGAGGACTTCAAACATATACATTAGATTTTGGAATTATTGAAGTCTGAATGGATATATAGCACTTACTTATGGTTGAGTTCATTGAAGTCAACTCACTTGAGAATGAGATTGAATTCCCAAAATTCTAGTTTTAGTTCGTTTTTCTGAAAAATATAATGACAGCATATTCTTTCTTGATTAATTCATCATAGTTTTCGTGGTTTCATTCTGATGATGTTAGCATATTGTTGTGTGTTTTTCTTATGAATCTGGTTGAATCTTGAATGTTCTTTTTAGCTTAATTATTTTTACTCTTCTAATATTTCATATGTTCCATATTACTTGCTACATTACAAGATAATGCTCTATTCATTCATTACCCTTAATTTGTAATTAGTTTTTTATCTTTTAAGTTAAAACATAGTCAAATGGGATTTCGTTTGATTAATCTCAATTCAAAGATTATTAATATCAAATTTTATAATTTTTTTATTATTCATAATTGGAGATATTAAGGATTGAATTAGTGCATTGAGTGTGTGAATAAGTCAAATGGTGCTAGTATTTTGGAACGGAGAAAGTGTTATAGGATTATAGGAAAATTTAAAATATTTTGGCAATTATTGGTGAAATTTCATTCATTTGATTTATGTTGGGGTATCATCTCTGTGCTAAAGTTGAGAATAATTAAGATTTAATTGTATATATTAATAAATATAACCGGTCCAAATCAAGACCGAATCGAGAAATATTGAATCGAACCTGAAAAAGTAGTCCAGTCTGTGGTCCTTGGATATTCTACAATCCAATAAAATTTTCACCCCTGCATACAACACTATGAGATAAAGTGGCTCGTGAAAGAGTAATTTCTTAATAGTTTAGTGTAGATGCAGGTTTGAAATCAAGATGAAAGCAATTCTCTTTTTTTTATTATATTTGTGTTCTACTTTTGCCAATTTAACTTCTATATTTGTGTTGTCAGTATTAACATTGGTTTATAACTCAACAGCCCCTAAACATGATAATCCTAGTATTGTCATTTCTTGCACATGATACTAGAAAAAACACTAGCATGCATGAAGAAGTGAGCGGCTGCTTAGAAGCAACAAAGATTATAAGTAGGGAAAAGAAAGGGAATGAAACAAATGGAAGTATGGAACAGTAAACTATACTAAACAGATAAGCAAAGAGGATAAATTTGATACCTCAGCTGCCCTAGATGCCCTTCTCCTTGATTTTTTTGAGGTTGTTGATTGATCTATATCCTTTAACAATTGAACTCCAATCATTTGAGGAGGTTTCTTAGTTTCAGCTTCCTTGTCCTTCACCCTGTCAACCATGTCTACCTGACTTTCAGCTTGTTCCACCTCCACTTCCACTTCCATTTCCTCCTCGTCATCAGCTTCATCATCTTCAACTTCTTTTAAAGTATCCTCAACAATATCAGCATCATCCATTATGTCAAGAGATTCTGATTTCTGCCCATCCAAAGGCTTAGTATACTCATATATGACTTGTTCCCCAAGAAAACGCCGCTTCCAAAATTCTGTGTTGCCTTCTTCTAATTTGATCCTAGAAATTAGTTCATCCAGCTCCTCATCAACCTGGCAACAATACCTTGTTTAATGGAGAACAATAATTGAATTGATTGTACAAACTGTAACAGAAAAGGAAAGGACAGCAAGAGAATACAATCACGTCCATAATCAAAAGAATACCTCCTCCTCTTCTTCCTCTATGGGAGGAACCCATAGTGGCCGACCGCGTGAGATGTTTATTCTCCTAGCTTTTTGAACCCGTTGATAGAGCACATTTCTAGTTCCATCAGTAGGGAGACCTTGGGCTTCTAGTTCTTCTTTTAGCTCAGATACCACCATCTTACTGGCTGCTTTTGGCTTTAAAATATTTTTTTCAGGACCTTTAATAATTTTCTTTAATCTTTCCTCCACTCTCAAATAATCAGATTCTGTTGTATCTGGTCCAAGAACAGCTGGTCCTTCATTCCTCAAGTGATTCAAAAGCTTCCTATGATGTGTCTTCCATTCTTCAAGACATCTTTGCTTGAAAGAGGTTTCAACAGGATTTGAATAAATAAATCCTTCAGCGTCAGGATCCAGAGGAGCTTTTCCTCTTCGAGGAACCCAGCGTTTGCGTGCACCAGTAAGTCCTCCTTCTGAGATATATCTGTGGATCATCAAAAAGAAAGAACAATCCTGAGATTTAAACACTATGAATTTATTGTTAAATTACTTGTACTATTACAATTTACAACCAAAGACAAAGCTCAAGAGACAGACAATTATGAGTTATCACCTAGCCATGTAGTCGATCTCATATCCAAGCTCAGCCTCTTCTTGCAATGGCTCTATCCATGAGCTTACTAATGTCCGGTACTTTCTACTCAAAATCATAGCTCTTGGTGGGATTGGCTGATTATCCTTAGCCAAAGTTTCCAAAGCATCCAATAGCTCTTCAATTCTTCCTATTTTGTCATTAAGCCAAGCTAATGTCAAATTGATTGGCAGTTAGAAGACAAAAGTCACAAACAATCAGAGTAGATAAACTGTTTGATCTATTCTTGAAGTTATAATAGTTCATAAGAGAACCCCTGACCATTTCGTAATTGACCAATTTACAATTAATGGGTACGTTAACAGCATTATTTTAGACAATTTAAGACATTGTGCAAACCTCAAAGTTCCTAATTTCATACAGAATAAGCATTCCTCAAAGTCAGATCTCTTCAACGACAACATTTCATAATCTATAGTACAAGAACAAGATAAATACAAAAAAGGCGTAGACCTTTGCATGCATTATCAAGACCATAGCCATAGAAAAACAGACAAGATGTTGGAAAGTATAATCCTAAAATAGGCAATATAATATTCTGTGAGATAATTAGCTAAATTATTTTTGTAATTTGTAATTATTGTAATTTGGGAATTGATTAATTGTGATTATGTGTCGAGAATTGACCCATTTTTTCTGTATAAATATGAAGTCTTTAACATAAGGTAGAATTTTGACTTGGTATCTGTTCTTGGACAAACCATTACCATGAGCAAGTGGTTGGAAATTTTACAGAACTTCAACAACAAAACACCCATGAAGGCTGCCAGTAGCTCCACTGTGAGCCTTGCCGAAAACCTCAATCATCACAACCACACCCTATGGACCAAGCTTATTGTATGGAGCGGGGGGAGACTCGATTAGAGTTGTTCATTACCCACCAGCTCATCCCACACGGCTCAAATAGCGGCCGGCTTGGACAACAATTTTGAAAATATTTTAATATTTAGACGGGTAATACCCACCCGATAAGCTAAACGGATGGGTAGCAGCACAAAAATAATGCACATTCATAAACTGCCCACTTATTTTATAAATATACAAATTTTTAAATTTTTTATTTAAAATAGGAAAATGATATATACAACCCTTAGGGTTGTATATAAGACATAATCTTATATTTAATTTATATAATTTAATATGAAAACATAATTCCAAGTGCTCCAACTCTGATTTCATAATCTATTTACTTTGATAGTCCAACAGTGTGGACATTGAGTTTTAATTTCCTTGCCTTATGAACTCCTCCTGTAGCGCCTCGTCTTTTAAGAATATTTCTTTCATTGGAGCATTTTGGACAGTGCAAACCTAGTTTTTACGTTTTGTTGTTTTTTATTATTATTTTAAATTTCTGATTTCAAAACAGTTAACATTTTTTTGATTTTTTTGTTAATTTTTGGATGTATATTATTTCAGTTTTAGGTTAGCCCATATTAAAACGTCTTATGGTGAAACAGTCTTAAAAAGAATTTGAGTTAGTTTATTATTGTTGGGCCTCTGTATAGCTATCCCACTTAGAGAAACCCTTAAAATATACTTGTATTTAGACAAATTTTAATGAAAAGAAAGTTAAGGAAAAAGGAATTCCCAACTTGGTATCCGAGCCGACGCTTAGGTTCAAAAAAAATGGCGTATTCTAACAATCTGTTACAAGAAGCTTGGGGGCTCTCTACTCTCTTGTATTATTTTTAAGATTGTATTTTAATTTTTTTTTATATCGGTCATGCCATTTATTCGTGGGTTCTGCCCACTAAGAAAGAAGGTGAATAGCGTAAAAAAATAAGGTCCGCAATGGTGGGCGAGCTTTTGATAAATCGAGACCGCGGGCTAATTTTTATAAGCATGCCCAATTCGTTGTTTGCCCATGAAGACCTCTAGACTCGATCACATTATCGCCCCACCTCCTACTAGGCAAGACCCTGGATACAAAAATGGACCCAACAACACTCCTCTATTATTTTTGGGATCCTCGAAAATATTCACCCACATCTGGAAAACTCAATTTGATTGTTATATTGTGCAGGGTATTCACTCGGAGGAGATCATTGGGCGTGGTAAGGAAAGGAAGGGGATTTACAATGTGTATGAGGTGTTAAAAAATAAGTCACAACGCTTGCTCATGGGTCCAAGGAACACCAACTCTAGTTATGACATCGACGATTTGGTCACCCATCTCTAGGGTATTTAAAGCGCGTTTTTTTTACCCTAGTTAATTCAGGTCTTCAGTCATATTGTGAGTCATAAATTCTAGCATAACGTCATAAACACTCATATTATCCTCGTGAGAACAAGTTTAATATGCCATTTCTATTAGTATATTCTAATGTGTGCGAATCTACCCAATTTTGAGGAACATGATTATTCTTATTATGTTTTTTTATTAATGACCGCACAAAAATGACTTGGGTGTACTTTTTAAAGAAAAAATCTAATGTGCTTGATGTGTTTGTTACTTTCTTAAGATTCGCAAGCAATTCCAGACTAAAATTTGTGCCCTTAGAACTGCCAACGGGGGAGTACATAATTGACGAAATGAAAAGATTTTTACTGATCATGACACTCCACAACAAATTGGAGTCGCAAAACCGAAAAATCATGCCCTCCTCGAAATAACTCGTGCAATGTTACTTGAATAATCTGTCCAGGCATTTTTCGTCTTGAAGGTATAGCCACTACAAATTATTTGTCAAATTGATTGCCCACAAATAAACTAAAATACAAAACACCTTTAACTGCCCTTAGTAGCTACACAACCATTCCCTCATTTCATCCGATACACCCTCGGTCCTCGAGTCTTTGAGAAATTGGTGTATTGTCTATGTTCACATTCCAATACCAAACCAAAATACGTGTGAAGCATGTGCAGTCAAATGTGTTTCCTTGGGATAAGGAAAAAATTAAAAGGGATATAGGTAGGGGTGTTCATTAGCGGGTACCCGGCATTTCGGGTAACCGGAAAGCCGGGTACCCGGTTAGTCGGGTACCTTTTTAAACGGCCAGTGTCCCGGCCCAATTAATGCGGGTACCCGGATAGTCTGGTTGGAACACCGGGTACCCGGATTTATTTTTTGATTTTTTGGGCAGCTTTTCTTGTTAATTATGGACAGTTTATTAATCAGTAAAATCTGGGCAGAAATTGTGAAGAATTTAGGGGAACAAAATTAACTGAATGCACCTAAATCAATGCATAACAATCACAATCTTATGTAACAATTACATGAATATTATTAGATAATATTGTTTATTATATGAGACACTTCAGCTCAAAAATTCAACTACAACCTCAAGAGAGATAGAACTGACTCGTGAGATGGATTATCAAGGGCCAGAAATATGTTCTACCCTCCTTTTAGTAAATTGACATTAATGCTTAAAACTGTTCAATAGTAGTGTATTTAGTCGGATTTAAAAGCAATAACATGTGTAACCGGATTTTAATAATGTTCATGATCCCCATATATTGTCCACTAACTTTATTTTAATACTTTTATAAAAATATTTTTTATAAGTTGTGATCCTCATATTTTTTTCCACTAACTTTATTGTAATATTTTTTAATGTTTATAGTCCTCACTTTTTCTATATTAAATTTATTATTTAATAAAATTTATATATTCACTATCTAAAAAATTCTATAATTCTTAATTCCCGTGAACATTCTTTGTAGAAAGTTTATTAAAAAACAGAGAGACTAGTCTTGTTGCTAATGAATGTTGCAAAGGAGAGAGTAAAAAGATCACAAATTCTTGTGATACAAGATTTCTTTGAGAGACTATCTTTAAGGTCAGCCCATTATATATTTTTAAAAATACTGTATGTAGGCATTACGAATGATGTAAGCAGACATTTAAGATATTGAAAGTAGGCATTAAGGATACGGTAAGTAAGTAGGCATTAAAAATACGATAAGTAGGCATTAATCTTTAATGGGTTGGGCTTGAGATACGTCTCTCAAAGAGACTGTCTCTCAAGAGACCAACTGTAAAAAGATTAGCGACTATTAAATGCCCCCTTAATCAGTACGACAGCGGTTGACCAAATTTGAGTTGATTGACGAAAATAACAATGTTTTGAGAAACCTATATAAGAGTAAGCAGTGACCAAAATACACACCCACAGATTGTTCATCTGTCAAACCATATTTTGTTAAGCGGGTCACTTACCGGGAACCCGGCATATACTGTAATACCCCAGATTTAGCTTGAAAAAAGGATTGATAGACTACTCATATCAACAAGGTGCATCTTCTTTTCTAGGGAGCCCATTTGCTAAAAACTCCACAGTTAAGCGTGCTTGGTGGGGAGCAATCTTAGGATGGGTGACCTCCTAGGAAGTGTTCCCGGGTGCGCACGAGTGAGGCCAAAGTGCGTTGGAAAGACTTGTCTTGGTTTGTGGGGCCAGTCTACAATCTCCATGAGTAGTCACCAGCGGTCCGAGGGGCCGGGGTGTTACATATACATCGGCCCATGACCCGACCCGGTTAAGATGGGTCTGGTACCCGACCCGGATGTTTTAATTTTTTTGAAATTTGACCCACCATTTATGTTGCGGGTCAAAGGGTCAACAGGTCGGGTTTTTGTGAACAGCCCTAGGTATAGGTGTTTTGATCAAGTAGCAAATAGGATGTGCACCTCTATAGACAATGACTTTGTTGAAGGTGAATACTTCTAAAACCACCTTCGATGTCAGGGGAGAGTCATATAAACGATCTAAAGTGGTTGTCTAGTCCAAGTATCCTCACGTAGACAACTCCATCGAAATTGCCCCTCACATTGCTTAACCCTAAGAGTCTCAGTTATCACCACCTACTCATATTCTGTTTGAAGATCCTATTGAGGAAAGCAATTTCGCTATAATAGACAGCGTGTCTAGAACTTTAGAGACTACTCTTGTATGCAAGCGAAGAAGTTCGGGTTAATCCTAATGTAGAGAAAGAAACTGGGACATATCTACTACGTCTTAGGAGTACTAGAAGAATACCTCCAAAGAGGTATGACCCAAAATTTGAGGTTCCTAAACTGATGAAGAAACTCTCAAACATGAGCATTGAAAAAAGGCCATGCAAGAAGAAATCGAGGATCTTCAAAAGAATAGAACATGAGAAAGATGTTTTTTGCCCAAAGGAAAGAAAGTAGTGGGATGCAGATGGATACTCAATCAAATATAAGATTGATGGCTCATTTGAGATACAAGGCTCAATTAGTGACCAAGGAGTACACTCAGACTTAATGGAGGGGACTCCTTAGAGACTTTCTCACCGGTGGCAAAATCGATACTTTTGGAATCCTATTCTATGTTGCTTGTTGCCAATAAAGATTGGCCCTACATCAATTTTATGTTAAGAATGCATTTCTACATGGAGAAATTGAAGTTTATAAAAACCCCTCCGGGATTTTCACAAAATGTTTCTTACGGTGAAAGGTGCAAGTTGAAAAAGGCTCTATATGTGCTAAAGTAGTGTCCAGGGGCCTGATATGGAAAATGCAGTATGTTATGAAAAGATTTGGCTACCAACAAAACAACTCTGATCATATTATCTCCTTAAGAGGAGAAATAGCCTAATAACTTGTATCTATGTAGATGACATGATATTATAGAAAATGATTAAGAGGAAATAAATCTCCAAAAACAGCTATTTCAAGAGTTTGCAATGAAAACCCTTGGAAACCTCAAGTATTTTCTTGGATTAAGATTGTAAGGTAAAAAATGAAAGTTTTTGTAAACCAGAAATCTCTTAACATAAGTTGGAACGCTTGATTGCAAACCATTTGAAACTCTAATGATGGTAAACATGGCTTCAAAATTTCTAAAGAGCTAAATTGACTGATTGTGGAAGATATTAAAGGTTGGTTGGGAAACTATTCTATCTGTCACTTACAAGACTTAGATATTGCATATGCAGTTTGAGTAGTTAGCAAATTCAACTCATGGATGTTGTGTTAAAAATCATGAGATACCTCAAAGGCACTGTTGGAAGAGAGGTTATTTTCAGGTAAAAATAATCACCTAAATCTCTCAGCCTATACAGATGCATATTGGGCTAAGACCAAGATAGGAGAAAATCTCCTTTTGGGTACTTCACCTAGATTGGAGGAAATCTTGTGACATGGGAAAGCAAAAAATAGATGGACCAAGTGAAGTTTAGAGGTATTGCAAAAGGAGTTGTTGAGGTTTTATGGCTTCGAAGATTGTTAACTTGTCTTTCCTCAAAATAGAACTTGCAAGCTTTATTGCGACAATAATGTAGCAATTAGCATCTTAGATAATCCAGTACAACATGATCGAACAAAACATGTTAAGGTTGACCAAAATTTGATCAAAGACAACCATGACGCAAAAATCATTAACCACCCTTATGTACTTAGATCTCTAGCAGATATCCTAACGAATGCAGTTAGATCTAAAGCTTTCGAAGTTAGGCATTTAACATCCAACTAGGAGAGTGTAGGAAAGTATAATCCTAAAATAGGTAATTTAATATTTTGTGCGATAATTAGCTAAATTATTATTATAATTGTTGTAATTTAGGAATTGATTAGCTGTGATTATGGGTCAGAATTGACACATTTATTTTGCATAAATATGTACTCTTTTACCTCATTAATATATAAGAAATTAACCACAAAAACCTAATACATAGGGTAGAATTAGTGTCTAAGAAAAATAAAAGATCGAAAGTATTTTATATATACAAAAACCTAATACCTAATGAAGAAGAAAGACTCAAAGAACACCATTTCCAAATAAAAAAAGACCTTAAGTCTAAATTCAACTACAACAATCCCACAACAATGACAAAGCCTTAATTCAAAGAATGTGGGATTAAAATAAAATTAACAAAACAAATTATAGTGGGAAACCATCCTTGACAAAGTTTACTTTATTCGGCTCTATCTACTATTCTACAACTAAGAAAATCAATCCCAATAATCATCTATATGTATTCTCCTCTTCCATTTATTCAAATCTATTAAATACACCATGTATTCCACAAGATTTACTACATTTACTAAAAGGAGTTGTCCCACCAAATTGCTACAACTACTTATTTACTTATATGGACATGAGCACACGACATTTTATAACTTTCTCTCCTCATACTGAACATTTTTCTGAACCAAATATGCCTTTCACCAAATATTTTTTCTTTCAATCAAAGCTAATAAGTTACTCTCGAAAAGATATATACAAATAGACAAACCTTATATGCAGCAAAAGCTATAGGGCCAAAAAGTATGATTTTGGGAAGGGGGATTGTAGAAATACGCTTTTGTGATTAGCATTTACATCCTCCGTTCCAATTTACTCGCGAAATATGAAATACTTGCACTATTCACTTATCTCCCTTGATTTGTGATTAATTTGTAATCTATAAGTTAAAACATAATCAAGTGGGATCTTGTTTGATTCATCTCGATGCAAAGATTATTAAAATCAATTTTTTTTTGTAATTTTTTATTATACATAATTATAGATATTAAAAATTGAATTAGTGCATTGGACCGCGTGAAAAAGCAAACGTTGCAAGTATTTTGGAATGGAGGAAGTATTATATTAGCATGTGATGTGAAAGTATAGCAACCATTGTCTTAAAGCAAAGTAGTTGGTGACGTAAACAAAAGGCTAAAAACTCCACCTTCTCGACACAATGCTCGGAGATACAAAGAGAGTGGATCACCAAAGTTTCCTTCATTATGTAAAACTTTTGTGCCCCCTTCATAATTTTTTAATGCGCGAAAATGTCGAATTGCTTCACGTATCACACAGTACTTGGTGAAGCATTCCACCAACAACCTGAAGACCGAGGCAAAGCAGAAAATAAAAGTTAAAGGGACGGATATATATATATATATAGTAAAATAACAATAGACCATTTCTTCTAATATCAAGCTTGAGTTTTAGGCTAATATACATTGACAACTATAGCAAAAACAAAACACAAGAAAAGTGTTGTTAAGAAAACTTGAACCTATAACTCCATGCAATATCAAGACTTCCTTCACAATCAAACCACCATTTCTCTACTACTCTTGTGACAGTACTAGCAAGTATATAATCAAAAAACCTACAGGAAAAAAAGGTCGTACGAGTGGATTGCGATAGTGAGTGGCCTCACCAGCCCTCCAAGTGGCTTTGTCACTATCTGAAGCATTGTTACATGGAACATGGGAAGTAGCCACGTTACGCGATTCAGAAACGTTCATCCCTATTCACCATGAAACACAACCCAGATCGCTTTAGGTGACTTCCCGGTGTAGAAAACCTCTTTAAAACAGTATTTTAGCCTTCATTTACAAATTAAAGAAAAAAAAAAGAAAAACTAAGATGAAACCTAGAAAACTAATATAAATCCACTAAAAAACATTTTCTTCAAGAAAAAAAATCATAATTTATTGTATTTTGTTTTCAAAGATTTCTTTATACATAAAATAATGTATTTTGAACCCAATCAATCGTGAGTTAATCTAGGTTGTGTTCCCTGTTGTCGTTCCCGGTTCCCATTCCAAATGAATGTCATTTCAGGTAACAATGGCTTAAAGGCATCAACATTTTTAAATTCAAAAGTCGACATTAAGGATGGAGTGGACTAAGATATAACAAGGGGAAAATTGTGTTGTAACTCTTATACCACACAACTCAAAGTCACACAATAATAACAAAACTCTAACAGTTCTCTTAAGAACGTCAATACTTACGCATAAGTTCTCACATTAGGTTGCAGTCTTTTATAATCTTCAACCATCAAGCCGAGTAGCTCAGCCACATCCTGCACCCTGATTCAATGGAAAGGAAATTAGTTGACATATCTCTGCAAGCCATGAAGTTGACAACATGAAGTCATATCATTCAATAGACATTATCAATGTCAAGCATGGAAAGCAAAATGTGAACAATGGCCATATTATGATATTAAGGTACAAATACATCATGAAAAAATGCCAAATAGTTCACGAAAGTTAGAGAATAAGCTATTAAAAAGTAAAAACAATACATTTCGAATGCCTTACATTTTTAGTAATATTTATGACATTAACATATTTGGTTGACTTGTAAATTCTTTAAGAGAAATTACTTCACATATCAAATTTCAAAATATAACGCCTTCGGGTATGGAGCTTTGATATAGATATGTGTATGAATCATGTCTTAGTAGTTCCCTTTTGGGTAAGGGGTTTAAAGGAGATGAATTCTAGCATAGTAGCATGAACCTCCAAAAGAACAAGAGATAAGGACAGTATAATAGATATGACCTCTCTAAGCTATTCTAATAAAGATTCGTAATGGTGTGTACGTTCTAATGTCATGGCAGTAGAAAATATTTTAAAAAACAAACTTATTAAGAAGACCATGACAAGTAATAAAAGAAACTGCCATCACATTTATGAATGGCATGTCCATATTAGAACTAACAAACATGCTCCATACTCTCAACTTTATATTTGCATGTAGATTTTCAGTAAAGCAGAATTCACAAAGATAATTCTTTTGAATATACGAATAAACAGAAAAGATTCCATTAAAAGGAGAACGAGGAGGTACAATGTGACTCATGCCCATGATGCGGAGACTAGAGAAAAATTTTCAAGTACAAAACTCAAATAGAAATTTGTCTAGATAGAAATAATCCTATAAAGACTTTAGAATCTTAATTACTACTCCCTCCCTTCCATAAAAGAGTTACCATTTGCCATTTTAGGATGTCTTATTTGTTGTTCTTAAAAGAATCTTTCAATTTATATCACAAATTTAGGACAAAAATAACCTTATTTATTCTCATTTTAATATTTTTATAATGCTTATGGGCCCCACATATCTTTCACTAACTTCATTTTAACATTTTTATATTCCTTATGGTCCCTACACGTTTTCCACTAACTTTATAAAAACTCTTTTCTATTAGTTGTGGTCTCCAATTTTTTTTCCACTTACTTTCTTTTGATATTTTTTAATGTTTATGGTCCTCACTTTTCTTCCATCAAATATATTATTCAATTAAATAATATATCCATTGTCTAAAATATTATATTTCTCTTAATTCCAGTGAACGTTCCTTGTGGGAACATCATTAGGAAACAGAGGAAGTATATCACAGGCTCTCGGCATAAAATAAGAGGCTAAAATGCACCTAAAAGAAAAGTAATGAAAATACATGAATAGAATTGCACAAAACTAAGAGAATTGCTGAAAAGGAACAAAAATAAGTGAATGAAATATCAAGTTGAAATTACACACCTGTCATAGGATTCAGCTCTAGTATACGCCTGGATCACCCAATTATATGTCTCTGTATCCGGTTTCATATAATCTGGCAAAAACAAAATTCAAAATGTAAGATTTAAAGATAGTAAGTTGTAATTAAAATTACACCACCTCTACGTTCCATCCTATCTAGACATTCTCCACACATATCTCAGATGGAAGAATTTTATTCAAAGGGTTATTATAGGCTTTACATTAGTTGCAGTCATGATTATCAGAATCCCGATTATGATATAGGATTCTACGATTCTACAATCTAAAAATAGGCAAGCGATCCAGATCTTAAGCATGATCTTAATAATGGTAGGATCATACAATTTTACCAAGATAAAAAATATAGGTGATAGGATAATAACACGATCCTACGATCCAATATTCCAGTGATCCAATCCTACAAGGGTAGTCTCAATCTCTCAATCATAAAAAAAATGCTTATATTCTAGCTTTGACTTACATATAAGTATAAGTTGAAAATATATAGTCATTAGCTTTGTTACCTGGAATGACATTCAGTATGGAATGGGGAACGGGAACGGGAACACAGAACACAACTTAGATTGACTCGGGAATGATTGGGTACGAGATAAATTTTGTATAAAATATATATTAGAAAAAAAATTAAATTAAAATGATTTGCTTTAAGGAATTATTTTCATGTGGAATTTTTTAAGATTTCTAAGTTTCATCTCATTTTTTCTACCTTCTTTTTTCTTTAATTTGTAAATAAAGGCCAAAATACCTTTTAAAAAAGGTCTTCAAAATCGGAACGTCACCTTGAGCGATTTGGGTCGTGTTTCATGGTGATCGGGGACGGACGTTCCCGAATTGCGGAACGTGGCTACGTTCTACGTTCCATGTAACCATAGTTATTAGTACAATTATGAAAATTCATGTACTTACTAATTCAAAGTTAACAAATGATTATTCAAAGTATTACTTATAATTAATTAAAAGATGAAGTCATATACATCTTTAATTACGGCTTAAAACTTTAAAGATGAACTTAAATGAATAAATATGACTGATAATCAACTATCCTATAGCATATCAAAAAATATCTGAAGGATCTTACAATCCTACGATCTGATTCTACCAATTTTGATCCTACCCCCTTATCGATCCTAAGTAGGATTTTGATTCTAACAGCCTTGTTTGCAGTGCAGTGGAACTGTGAAATACTCTAAAAAGAGGGTAGCAATCATGTTTCTAGGTATAGATGGTTCATATAATACCATGACAATACGACAGTACCTGATTTGGACATGTTGCATATCTTCTATTTTGTGGTTTCTCAATATTAGTAAGGTCTTCTTCAAGACTTAATTCCAAGGGATTCTCAAAAATGGCACTTTGTATCTCTCATATCCATTTGCACGACGATTGCCATTAATCTTGTTGCATTAAGTGTAAATCCAATAATGTTCAACTTAAAACCATGTTATTTACTTATTCAACGGTTATCCATTCCCGATGAGGCCAACAATTTAGAGTTCTTTAGTTTCGAATTGTAACAGATCACTTGAATTAACTCATTGAATCATATGCAATTCTTATTTATGTGAAGTTGGAAAAGATGTAAACTACAAAACCAATTGAAAATAATATCTTTATAATGACCAACAACTGATAAGCGTCCAACCCCCTCAAATCACACCTAGGTGACAACTTTGGTGGGAGCCATTTAATGGCATTGCGATAACTAAATATGTGTAGTAAATCAATTTTAATTAATAAAAAACCACTTTATTGAGAAAAAGTTTCAATCAATACAAATTTGAAAAACATTATTTCATAAAGAAAATTTGTTTGAATTGTTTCGTTTAAGCAAAAATCAAGTGAGCAAAACACAAAAAGTAGAAAACCACAATAATATCAAACGAACCCTTAGATAGTGATATCACACGATGATATTTTGTGCAGGTATACAGCACTAAAATGTTTAGTTGCTTGTGAAACTAAAAAGTTGTTACTTTTACATTTTTGCTTCTCAAAATTTTAAAAATGACTAAAAACCCTTAGTTGCAAGCTTCATGAAAATATTCCCCCGTATGTATCAATTTGCTCCTAAAAAGACATTATCAAAGAAAATGTCCCCTATCAAGGGAAAACTAATAAGGACAACAAAGCATGTTGACAGAAGCAAAAAGATATCGCATGATTAAAAAATTCAAGCAAAAACAATAGAATACCTTCTCCAAATTCCATATTTTCAAATGTTGCAAATGCAATTTCCGGTATTCCACAGTTTGCCTACATTCCACAATTCAGGCTTTAGTATAAGAAGCTATGTGGATTAAGTCCACAAATAATCACTTCAGTAACTCGTATGTGAAAAAGAGCAACTAAAATTTCCACTTAGTGTTGCATCATAAAGGCACATCACTGGGGAATCAAAGTAGAAAGAATCAAAAGCAAATGAAACATCTTGATATCTACCTGAACACTCAAAAGACAATTAAAATGGAATGTTGTAGCCATTCGCCCAGCTGCCTCCATTTCATAAGCAATAGTTAAGGCATTAGAGTGATCCCCAGCTTTACAGTCTTCCTCAATCAAGAGATCGTAAATCTCATCCGTAGCCCTCAACCCACCCTCCGAACCCTTTAGAAAGACCTTATTGGCATCTTCTAGATTGTTGCTTTTAACCAACTCCTCTGAAACAAAAAGTCTAATTCACCAAATATGAACGAATAGAGAATAGAGAAATACACCAAAATGTAAGACCTAAATAATATTATACCAACAAGAACCAACCAAGCTTTACAGATGTCATAATTTAACTTCTCCATTGCTGCGAGGATTTCTAAACCTCTAGCAGCATGACCTTTTGATCCAAATAGACGAATCAGTGCTACAAATGTCTCATGGAGGGGAATAAGCCCAACACTCAACTCCCTTCTCAGGGATTGCATCTACACATGTTAACCCACAAGACATCAATGTACACATAAAACAATCAACATCAGATAATTTCATTGAAGATTGTTTGGAAGTTGCAAACACTTGTCATATTTTCTAACACATTGATTTCATTATATTAATAAACAGTGCAATTAACATAGCAAATTGTTATAGATTGAACCCAGAAGGCAGCAATGTGCACATAAAAAGGCAAATAAAATTATCACTTTTGTTGTTACAAGCACCTATCAAAAACTTTGCAAGATTGAAATAACTATATAAATAAAGGGTGCAAAGAACAAAACAAAGTGTTATAAATTGAAACTTCTGTAACTGTGATATTAGGAGTATAGAACTAGTTGCTTGAATTATTGCCTCATACATAGACTAACCTAAAAAGGAATACCAACATTAACAATAATGCATTTCTACCTCATTTCCAAATATTAATATAGTATTTCCCCATTTATCTTTTTAAAAATCTCAAAAGTTGAAAGGCTTCCTTTCCCTGGAAATTGAAAATTACTGCCAATACTTCCTTAGAATTTCGTTCTTCCAATCTCACTCTACATATCACACGGATTTATTTTTCTTTGTAACTCTACTGTCTTCATTTATTGAGCATCCCCAACACTGCATGTAAAAGATATAAAGAAAATATATACACATAAACGTACTTCTATAATTTAGAATTTTATGTCCTCATGGTAGTAAAACTCATAAAAACCCTACAGCTTAGCACTATGAATTCAATTTCACAAAATTTCCATTTGTCACCATCATTTCAGTACAATAAGTTTGGAGACCTTATTCTTAAAAGGAACAAAATATATATTTTAGGATACACAAACCATATTTCAACAAAAAATGGAAAATATTGCTCATTAAGATTATTATTATTAGTAATTTAAGGATACTTTTGGTAAAAGTGATGAGTTTTCTTTCAAATACCATTGTTGAACAATCTAGAGATTTTTTTTCTCGCAAGACGTGAACACTTTTTCATCCTTCCACGTCCCCTCATTTTCTATTCAAATAAAAGAAACATCAACTTCCATTTCCTTCACCTCCCTTCCTTTCCCCATTTTCTCCAATCCAAATGAACTTCAATATTAACAAAATAAAATATAGGGAACGTAAACCAAAATATTAACTAATAAAAACTACATAAATAATGCACATTAATTTTTCTTTACAAATCCTTAATTTTCTACTTCACAACTTTTTTCTTTTTCTTCACCTTATTTTTTCTAAACTTGCTTAGTTCTACCAATTGCTTGATTAACAACACAACATATAGGGACTTTAATCATAAGCTTAAAGCTTATAATTCAGTTGGCTCCTTAGCATGATATCAAAAGCATTATGACAAGAGGTCATAGTTCAAATCTCATCTAGCCTCATCTAAGTATAATAATTAGCAACAAGAATGAGTAGGTTCAGGGCCAAAATTGAAATTAAGATTCATGTAAAACAAACATTGTGACATAAACAGAAATTTACAATAATTTATAAAACATATACTCATATAGACTATATTTTGATTGTAATTTGAAGTGGGTTGGGGTGGAATTTCTCGCACTAATAACTCGTCAGTAATTGGTTTTACAACATACTTCCTCTTAGTTGCTACAGCCTGTAGCAACTACTGTTCATTAACCGGTCTCATTTGGTATATATTTATCCATGTATAATGTAAAATATAGTCAAGTGGATCTTGTTTGTCTTAATGTTTAAATTTTTATTATATGAATTTTAAAGATATTAAAGATTAAATCGTGCATTCGATAATGTAAAAAATAGAAAAGTAGTTAAAACCAGAGGAAGTATATCATAGAGCTTCCATGAACATAAGCTTATTTCCTACTCGTTTTTTAAGCTTATTTCCTACTCGTTTTTTTCATTACAATTACTAATATTAATGCTCTAAGCAGAAGAGAAATAATAGAAATATACATACAGCGCCTTCAACATCAGAATTAAGAACATGAGCTACAACTAATCCGTGGTAAGACCTCGGACCAGGAGTAAGACCAGCAACAATCATATCATAAATAACATCTGAAACTCCAATTGCATCTCGTTTTCTAGCCCTAATCATCAATTCCTCCATGAATACAAGCCTCAACCCTTTCTCTATCGCAGATGAAACTGCCGAAGTGTTCTCCCCCTTCGGCTGTCGTCGCCGCCGAGATTTTCGCTCCGGTGATGTTACCGCCGATACAATGACGGAATTAAGTGGTCTTAACGGAGGAGAGAGGAATTGGGAAGAAGGATGGAGTGAAGTATTGAAGGAGATGAAGTTGGATGACAAGATGTTCACCATTGTTGAGGCCTGAGGGTTGCATAGATGGGAGGGTTGGATAAGGCTTGGGTTTTGTAAAGGTTTTACGGATTACCCATCAAAAGATTAAGAATACACAATTCGGCGGGTTTAGCGTTTTGTAATTATATTTTCGATTTTACACGTTACTTTTCTCTCTATTCCTTTTACGGTTTTGGTCAACAATGTATAGTGATGGCCACGGTCCGGGTTGGGCCGGTTCCGTTCCGCATCCATCCGGTTCCGGTTTCGGGCGGTTCCAAATGGTTCTTTGGCGGTTTATGAGGCGATTCCGGCGATTCCAACTATCGGGTCGGGCGGGTTGGACTATCACTTTCATTATTATTTTTCCTTTAACTATAATATAAAAATAATATAATAATGCGAACGTATTTTTGATGATTTACTTGATTATTAGCGAAATTCATTGCTTGTCATCGTTATTAAAATATTTAATAAAATGAAGGAAAAAAATAAATTAATAAGAAACGATAAAGATGATTAATAAAAAAAGAGGGAGAAAATAAACTTGAACCTAGTACCCCAAAAGAATACTAAGTTGCCTACGTATCTCAAAGGAATCAAAGTCCACGTAGTTCTTTGTCATACCTTTTATTCGTAGTTGTTGAATGTTGATTGATCGTTGTCCGATATTCATGATCCTATTCGTCTTCGTCATCATCATCTTGTTGGTTAGATGCTTCCGCTGACTCTCCTCCTAATGATGATCAGATGTATCTGAAAGTTGATAGGAGGTCGAATACTCTCTAGAGGGGGGGTGAATAGAGAATACGCACCTTTTTCAACCCGTAGGATTTCAACGCCTTTTATTAATCGACTTTAAGACAAACAAGAAGATCTCTCTATCTTCTCTCACCACGTTCTTCCCCTTGAAGAAACGTCTTACAAGTCCCTTAATAAAAGCAAATCTCAAATCTCACAATAGAGATTACAAGCTGAACACTTTGAAAAGTATTCTAAGTCAGGCGTATTAAACTATGAAATAATCTAACTCTTTTTAACACTTAAGCCTATCACAAATTGTAAGAGCTAGATGAATTAAGAATTACAACTCTTTTAAATACTTAGAGAATACTAGATCTTAAGTCGAGAGAAAAAATTGTAAGAAAAGGTGCATCCTTAATTCTTGAACGAAGCCTTGTATTTAAATATGTCACGCCTCAACATATCCTTGAAGAGCAAGAAAGCTTCATCCGTTAATTTCGTTGATCTGGATAATCTGTGTCAGTCTTCAAAATCTTGAACTTTGACTCAAACTGACGTTGCACTGACATTTCATATAATTTTGTCATTGTGTGCTGTGATTAGTTTTTAATAACCAATGTTGTGCTGCCACATTAGAACTCATACAAGATATTGAAAATTTAGCAAAAAAAACCAGATAAACTAATGTGTAAAATAATATTCAAAATTAATTCTTATTTTTAGATTAATTTAAATTGTCATTTTCTATTTTTAGTATCAATTTAAATTACCATCTTATTTATAGGAAACTCTTTAATTAGCTTAACAACTTATTTAAATTCAAATGTTAACCATGTACTATTAATAACAAAACGTGTGTAGCTTGTACTTTAACATTTAATCATCCAAATATCTTGAACACACATTTTTAAATTCAAATTCAAAATATATACGTTTAAAATAAAACGTGTAATAATATATTCAAACTTAATTTCAATATATTTTGACCTATTAAAATATTTCAAAGATAATTTTAATAAACCTTGACCTATAAAATATTTCAAAGATAAATTTAATAAACATTGACCTATTAAAATATTTCAAAGATAATTACGAATATAACCTTATCTTAAACATAATTATCTTAAAACATTTAAACTTATTTCAAACCTTATAAATTCAACCTTAAGATAAACTTAAGTCATTTAAATGTATTTCAATATTTAGGACTTAAAATATATATCAATTATTCACTTTATATTTAATATGATTTTGGACTTACTTAAACAACTAAATATAATTACTTAATTTATTTGTTTAGTTAATATGTGTTTTGAATTATCGTCATTTAAAAGAGTTAAGTCTTCAATCTGCCCCTTGATGAAAGTCAAAACCATATTTTCCTAAATCATATTACTACTTGAACATAAATTGAAAACATGATAAGAATAACAAGATATCATTAAGTAAATTGTTTTCAAGACTTTGAAAACAGTTTCAAATCATAATAGAATAAACCAATAAATTTTCATGCTTCTTGTTATCCATGCATGTAAACAAATATCTAATCACAATACATACAAAGGTATAATAATGAATATTGAATTGTAGCATCATATCATCATACAATAATGGAAAAAAACGTATCAGTTATGCTTCATTTGTTGTGGTTTTCTTTCGACGCAACATTAAATAGCAAAAAAAAAAAAGCAAAAAAAATATATAATACAAATGTTGTGGTTTTAATTAGCCCGCAGCATATAAGCCCTTATATGCTGCGATTTTTTCTAGCCCGCAGCAAATAGTCAGCACCAGTTATTTCTGAAAAATTAAAAACCCGCGTTTCAACATTCATTTGCTCAAAACCCTCATGAAACTGTTGTATTCTCCTTAAACCCACGACTGTCTTGTTCTTTAAGTTCTTCAATTTCTTCAAGTTCTTCAAAAATTTCTTCAAAAACCCACGAAAAGCTCTTCAAGTTCTTCAAAAACCCACGACTTTACTGTGTTCTTCTCTTCATTTCGTTCATCATCTTTCAAACCTCACGACTGTGTTACTGTTTTCTTCAATAACCACCCATTGCACGAATTTTCTTCTCCATCTTATTTTAAGTCCTTCAACCCACCATTGTTGCTTTTTGTTCAAAAACCCACAAAATTAGGGCTAAGTCTTGTTCTTCTTCAAGGTATAAATTTTAAAATCTTTGTTTAAGTTCTTCAAGAATAGCTTCATTGTGTTTTAAGGATTTAGTCTTTTTTAATTCTAATTTTGATTTTGTTTTTCATTGTAGGTTACATAATCCTATTATAGAAAACAAAATTATCATATCTAATTACCAAGGTATGTATTTTATATTTGAATGTGAATAATTTACTTATGTATGTACTTGAATATTTGAATGTGAATAATTTTAATTAATTAGGATTTTTAGAGTAGATTGAATGTGAATAATTTACTTATGTATATATGTAGTTGTATATTTGAATGTGAATAATTTACTTATGTATGTAGTTGTATATTATTAGTTTCTTATTATTTTGATTTATGTGTATATGATCAAAGAAAATGGTTTTTTTGGTTATATATGTTTTGTAATTAAAATTTAAAGAATTTGATTACTTTAAATAATATAAAGGTTATATAGGGTTAAATAGGGTTAATTATATATGTTAAAAGTTGTGTATTAATTTTGTTTTGAATTAATTAATCACACTTAGGATGAAAAAAGATCGTTCTTGTATGTATGGAAGCATTAAATAGTCAGAATTTATTGATGACGTGTTAGAATTTTATAGTATTGCGGTTGAACATCAAGTTAGGACGGGGGGCGTTGGTTTTTATTGCCCATGTGTAACTTTTGGCAATGTATCAAAGGTAGATAATGTTCATATCCTAAGGGAGCATATACTTCGACATGGGTTTAGGCCTCAATATCATGTTTGGGTCTGACATGGTGAGGAGGGAGTTTACAAAGAGAAAAGTGTTGTTGAGGATGTCAATAATGTGGCCAATGTTAATGAGGATGTAGTAGATCGTGTTGATGGATATGAGACAGATGAAGAGAATGTCGGTGAGGATGTGGATTGTGTTGATGAGATGATAAAGGGAGTCGAGGATGAATTAGGAAAATGTGAGTGGGTACATGAAATATGGGAGCTTGACTACTCTACTTTCACTATTGGTCTTTTCAAATGTAAGTGGGTAGAAAATAATCGACGATGCATAAAAAATGAAGACCCTTGTGGATTCACTCTTGCAGACTTAGCTCGTTTACGTGATAGTGAGGAGCCATTCATACTAGCCACACAAGCCATGCAAGTATTCTACATTGTAGACCCGTCAGATAAAAAATGGTCTATTGTTGTAGCGGGAAAAAGAAGTATCCTTGGTATAGGTGATGTTAAGGATGAGGAAGAGGAAGAATATGAAGCTTTTGAAGACTCCCCGCTCTTTATTAATCCAAAATCAGCGGATCAAGATGATGTAGATGTTGGTTATATGCGTGTAGATCACACGGAAGGAATACATTTGAATTAAGTAGCTCAAAACTTGGTTTGTTTTGCGCGAAACTTCGCACACAACACTATTTAGTATATATTATTGTGTTGAAGTGATTGGAATTGTAAATCATAGTCATATTCTTAAAATTACTTGGTAAGTTATGATTTTACGGTTTTGTAAGCTTTTTTGGCACTTTCGTGCATAAAGTAGCTCAAACTTGGTTTGTTTTGCACGAAACTTTGCACACAACACTAATTGGTATATATTATTGTGTTGAAGTGGTTAGAATTGTAAACCTTGATTAAGATTTCAGATTGAGAATTTGAGAGTGAGAGGCTGAGTTTGAGAGCAGTGAGAGGCGTGAGTGAGGAGTGAGAGGCGTGAGTTTGAGAGTGAGAATAAGGTTTTAGTGTTGATTTAGTGATAGTGTGATATGATACTACTTCAGTAACTTCTTGGGCCATAAGCCCATAATCTTTTATTTCTTCTACTTGGTTCAACATAGCTCTTTTCGGGCCGGGCCAGCCCGCCAGCCAAACGTCAATCCCAAACCCGTCCCAAAACAATTCGGGCCATTTATTTTCTGCCCAAACCCGCCCATCGGGCCATATTTTGGTACCCAAACCCTCACTTTTTCGGGCCGGGCCGTCTATGATCAGGTTTACTATAGACTCATCGATCTGAAGGGATTCATGGGTTGCACATGTAATGGATCATGATCATATTTCCTCAACTGTGAAACATGGAACACATTATGAACTTTACCAAACTCGATGGTAAAGGCAACTCATAAGCAACTTGTCTAACTCTTCTTAGAATTTCAAAAGGTCTAATAAATTTTGGACTCACCTTTTCTCTTTCTTTTAACACAAAAACATCATTCTCATTTCCCTCAACTCTATGGATCAACTCAAGAATCTCTGGATTCTGAAGTTGTGCCTTATTGATATGGTCAAACAAAGTTTGTATGTATGGTCATTGCTCTCAAATACCATCTAACATCATGTTGGCTACAAATCTTTAATCCCAAACTCTATATTATACGGTAAAACGCCCAAGGGACATATTCGACACTCTTAGTCTCCTCCTCAAAACATAAGACAACTTGTTCGCCCTCCTAAAGTGGTATAAAATTTCAAGATATAATCCCAATAACCTCAAGTAATTGCCTTTGGCGCATGTTAAATTCCTTCTAGTTAAAGACATATCTCAAGTTTTGATGATCGCAATAGATCTTACACGGTAACCCATACAAATAATGTCTCCAAAACTTTAGAGCAAGGATTAGTACAACAAGTTAACGTCGTGCACAAGGTAATTCACTTCATGCGGCCTCAACTGCCTCAATGGATAAGCTATGACATTTACGTCTTGCATAAGTACACAACCCAAACCTTTAAATGATGCATCACAATAGATCTTAAATGGTTTGCTTCAATCATGCACTATTAATACATGAGCGATAGTGATTCTCTTAAGCAATCATGTACCTCTCACTTTATTAAAATCGAATTATTTTCTCCAACAACTCAAACATGGGATGAGTAACCTTAGAGAAATTCTCAACATATTTCCTATAACCATCAACATGCAAAAAGCTCCGAACTTCAGTTTTATTTCTCGGAATAAACAATCTGTTATCGTCTTAATCTTCTCTAGATCCTTAGAAATTTCATCCTTAGACACAATATGACCCAGAAAAACTATTTCCTCAAGCCAAAACTCTTACTCAATAAATTTCTTAAATATTTTTTTTGCTCAAAAGTTTTAGTATAGTCCTCAAATGTTGCTCATGTTCGTCCATGTTTCTCGAATATACCAAAATTTCATAAAAATTATAAACTTATCCAGATAAGGATGAATGTATCTCTGCATCAAATTCATAAACGTTATTCGCGTATTTGTTACCCCAAATGACATCACCGACACTCATAAAGTCCATAACTGGTCTAGAATGTACTCTTAGGAATATACTCCTCGGCTATCCTTAATTGATGATACCTAGAACTCAAATAAATCATAGAAAACTCTTGAGTTCCTAACTTTTAACTAGAAGAAGAGATCATCTACTCTAAACAAAGGGTAATTGTTTTTGATAGTAATCTTGTAAATCTCCCTATAGTCAATGCACAACCTCATTGTACCATCATTTTTATTAATAAATAAAACAGGGGCTCTCTAAGGCGACACATTACGGCTAATAAAACTCTCTCTTTTTTTTCCTAGTAACTTATCCCACTACTTCTTTAACTTAGTTAACTCGACTAGAGTAAAATGGTACAGAGTCTTGGACATATGGATAACATCAGAAATCAGATCAATATGAAATTCAACCACTCTCCTCCAGGGTAAAACATAATTTAATACTCATCTATTCTTTCTTTGTGACTATAGTCTTCAATGTTTGAAAGACATTCTAAAAAGGTTGGGTATTAAGATTATGGATGCCTCTCTTGCTAGTTTCGCATCTAGGAAGTAAAAGTCTGCTACAAATAAGAGAAAGATTACTACTATTGCAATTTGTAGTCTTATACCTATGACATTTGGAGTGCTAGAAATGATGATATCTGGAATTTCAAAGTTCCTATGGTGCATAGGGTTTCTCGACAGGTGAAACTTGCAATCAAGAACAGAGATTTGCATATTCTAATCAAAGGTGTAAACATACAACACCCTTGGGTTATGAATGTTTTTGATTTTGAGTAAATAGAGCCTAATGTATAGATGTTTATTTTGTCTTTCTAGAGTGCTGCTTTCCTTTTATGTACATGAAGAGTGAGAGCGGGGACCGGGAAACCCTTCCTAGAAGGTGTGCTTCTCTTTTGGGAAGTGGTTTTCTTGTTTATGGTACTGTTTTTGTAACACCCCGATATTTTCCCGATATTTTCTTCCCGATATATTTAATAATTCACTAGTAATATTATTTCTATATATATATTTTATTTATTATTGGGCTTGGTCATGAGATTTGCAATCCTTTTTGGCAATTAGAATTATTTGGGCCTAAACTTTTCCTTAAACCATCTTTTATTTTCAAAAAAAAAAAAAGAAAATAGGAGGGACTCTTGGTGGAGCTTGTAACTCCCTTAGGGTAATGAAGGATCAAGGCATTAATCCCATATAATTAACCCTTCTTAATTCCTTAATCATTTTCATTTTGACATCCTTTCATTTCTAAAGTTTCCAAGGACAAAAAAAAAACATATCCTTTCAAAATTCCTCCTAATCCACATTCCTAACTCCATTACATTTGATCATTAGGTGTTTTCCTTTACAATTGTAAGTGTAATTCTTAATCTATATTGATTCTTAAGTTTTAATTTAAAATTCTATGATTATTATATGTTTTATCTTATAATTCATGTTTAATTTAAGAATTTAAAATTTCATGTATGATTTTGGGATGTATTTTTCTATCTAAATTGATGAAGAATGTTTCTTTTTAGAGTTTTTAGATATGCATATATGTGAAGAATAGGATTGGTTTGTGTGATGGGTGATTTTGAAATTTATATATAAAAATGAATGTTCATGTAAAAAAAATGTGTGTGGTTAAAGAAATTATTGTTGAACAAAGAATTTAATCTCAAAGATAGTTCATAAGAATTATATAAATTTGGTCATTGATATTTAATAGGCAATGTACCATTTGGAATTCATTTGTTGATGAAATTTTGGTGAATCCCGTAGGGTTAGAAAAATGTTAAAAAAATCAGTTTTTGGAACATTTTTGCCTTTGAAATTAAGTTAAAAATACTTATACTATGTTATAAATTATGAAAATTGGTACTCGGGGGTTTTGACGCCTTCCGGACGCAACGGTGAAATTGGATTTTCAGTTTGACAATTTTAAGTTGAGTTTCTGGACAGATTGTATAGGCTGTCCGGTTTTGTGTATATACCATGTTATAGTAGGTGATGGATGTTCATGTTGTGTGTAGTATTCTAGGTATGGATGTGATTGTATATGTGTGTTATGGATGATTTGAGGAAAATGTGTATGTGTGCTTATTTTCCGAATACGATTGAACCTTGTAGGAAGTCGATTCGTGACCGGGAATTGATTAAGACGCTTGTGAGTTGGTTATCCTGCTTAAGGTATGTACACGCAGCGTGGTTCGCATTAGTCCGATGTATCATATAATAATGATATACAAAAGTGAAGCATGGATATATAGTACGAATAATGTTATCTTTCGAATCAATAATTTTTATACATTGTTTTGATAAGCAGAGGTAGTATGACCTCACTAACTTTAAAGTGGACGTAGTATGACGTCAATTGGTGGAAAAGAATTACTCGCGGTATATGAGGGCATTATGAGCCACCGCGGGGGTATGCATACTTAACCATAGGCACCGAAGTAAGGCGAGTGTCTATGGTAGAGACTTGCTTAGGGGTTAGCTCCCCCTAATGTATTGTCTCACTTATGGAGTTTGGAGTGTACCGGCAGTATGGCTGGATAGTACAGCAGTATGGCTGACTAACCTTTACATGAAAATAATTATTCTGAATAAGCATGATCGAAGCGTAAGGTTCCGTGAATTGTCAACTAATAAATTAAAACCTTCTCTTATGTTATTATTTATTTGGTATGCGACGTTTGCTGACGTGTACTTTTGGTCTTAATGACCCTGCGATGATGTTGTTTCCTATCTGGGCAATGACTAGCAGTAAGTTAAGTTGCAGGTCTGGAGAGTGAGGATTGACTCTCGAAGAAATAAATCTTTAGAATATAGAAGTTTGATAAGAAATAAATCATTAGAATTTCTAGTTAAGTTTGAAGAACATTTGGTTTTTATGAGGCGATTTTCGTTCTCAAGTTGTAATAAGTAGATTTAACCTTTCGTTCTTATCCGCTGCTAAGAATTTCTTATTATCTAGTAGTTCTTAATAACGCTAATAGAACTCGATCCGCAAGCTTCCCTTAATTTCAAATCCGTTTTTAACTGCCTTCTAACATCCTGGTTTGACTCGGACGATATATACTTGTTTTTAAAAGGTCATCTTCTCTTTTCGTACGATCCGAGTTATTCCGAGATGTTACAATTGGTATCAGAGCCAGGTTTTATTTAGTGTTATTTATCTAAATTGATAGACTAACGCAAAAAAAAAATGATGACGAGAGTAAAGGGGTAGACATTAAGGGGATATGATGTGTTTTGCTTGGTGTCTTTAAGCATGATGTTATGGATAATTTTGTTGTGTGCTTGTTAGATATTTTGTTGATGAATTATGATATTATTTGAGCTTGGAAATTGATTGTTCCTTTGCTCTTTCTTTCATTCGTGAGTCATGGATTACGAACATTTTTTTTATCTGTCATGGATAAAGGAAAAAGACCTGCTGAAGGGGAAAGTAGTACCCTAGAAGAACCATGGAGAGCCTTAGTAAATGTACCAGTCTGGGCAGAGATAGAAACATTAAAAATTTGGGACAAGAAAGAAGGAGAGAGTGAGCTAGATTATAAGCGCAGGATGGAGATGATCTATAAAAAGTCTCAACAAGTTTATGAGGGAATAATAGCTGAGGAAATTGCGGAGTTGAATGAGAGAATTGCTCAATTGGAGCGAGAGTTTGATAGATGGGATAGAGGAATGGATGTTGTAGACAATGAGAGATGTAAGAATGCTGAGGCTAGTGGGGCAAGGGCTGAGATTGTTGAGGAGGATATTCCAGTGGTCGACCCTAACTCAGTTCTGCAGATAGATTTTGATAAGGAGGATCCTGAGGAGGATCTAGGAGAAGATCCCGAGGAAGTCCCCGAAGAAGGTCTGGAGGAAAATACTTGGGGAAATTCCGAGGAGGAGGCTGAAGAGTTTTATGAGGATAGTGCGGAAGGGGGATATAATGCTGATATGGAGGTAGAAGCAGATGATAGGGAATATATTATGAGCGAGAGTGATAGTGATATTACAATGTGGGAAGAAATATTATCCGAACCAGAAATTGTTGAGCTTTCAGATTCTGAGAAACAACTAGATATGAGTGACTCCCTACCCATAGAGACACCCACTGATTCTGATAGCACATCCAGTGACGACTCCGGGGATGCTGATTTTGACCCTGACTTATGTGAGGAAGATCGGGACCGTATGGATGCATCGCCTTTTACTATATGATCTTGCTTTTGATTGTAGTATTTATGCTTATGATTTTATATGACTATTTTCACGCTAATAATGATGTATGGATATTCTGTCGAGAAGTTTCTTCTGTTTTGTTTTGACAATATGGTTACGAAGAACGGTGATTATTTGGGATTTTGTACCCAAGTATTTTGGAATTTAATAATATGTTATGGCAGAGTATGCGGGTTGAATTATAATATCATCTTGATTTTCTGTTTAATTATTTATAACCTTTTCTCATTAGCTGAATTTGTGAAGTTTGATATATCATGAATTTTGAAATGTTTTGAATATTGAGCATTAGTATAATTAATTAAAATAATTATTTTTATTTGGTGGAAGCTTAGGAGCTGATTAACAGGCCAAACTTTTTAATTCTACCAACTATTAGGATAGACTTCCTTATCTCTAAGAAGTTATATTAGCCTAAGTTTTGTTTAACCTCGATGATGGAAATAGAATATTTATATATACCTTGTTTATTAAAATGTAGTATACCTTCCATCATGCCTCCAATCTTGAGAAAGAACGAAAATAGAGGTGATTCTTACCGTGTACTTCGGAACCTAGTGAAAGCCCTACTTGGTACAAGAAACCCCAGACAGAAATCCTTGGAAGAGAGGGCTTCATCGATTAGTAAGAGAATAGCCCAGAGTAAGCCCTTTACTTATGATGGGAAAGGACAACCTTCTGCGCTGGAAAACTAGCTTCGAGAGTTTGACAAACTCTTTAGTGTAGTTCGATGTCCCGCGGAATTTATGGTCGACCAGGCTGCATTTTATCTGGTCGAAGATGATGACTGCTGGTGGACACATAGTAAGGCGAGGCTGATAGAGGAGAATGATGGTGAATTAAGCTGGGAACGTTCTAAGGGAGTGTTAAGGGATCAATTCTACCCCCCCTCACGTGAGGACAGATAAGTCAAACGAGTTTTCTAGGTTTGAAATGGGGAATTTAACAGTGCATGCGTATTATCAGAAATTTACGTAATTTCTGAAGTTTTGCCCTGAGGACGTCCCGACTGAAACAAATAAAATGCAACGCTTCGAATTGGGTTTATTGTACGAGATTCAAAAACACATTGAGATCGATAGGTACGATACTTCAAACCGGTTATATAAGAGGGCAGCCCAGATAGGAAATGTTATTAGGAAGGAGCAGGAGAAGTTGGCCCATAGTGAGGACAAAAGGAGGGAACCTATGTTCCAGAATGCAGAGAGCAGGAGTAATCATGCACAAAACCACTTTAAGAAACACAAAACCTATGGGGTTATCAAGAAAAAGTGTACTAGCCAGGACAGTCAAGTAAAGGTGGGAGAGGTTCGATTTTTGCGGCCAGGGTACAGAAACCACTTAATGACCGCAATGGAAAGGAAAGAATTTATAACTGTAAGAGATGCCAGAAAAATCATCCAGGAGAGATTGTCGGGGAGCATTAGTGGACTGTTCATACTGTGGTAAATCGTGTCATAGAATGTATGAGTGTTATGCTCGATTGGGACAACAAGAACCTCAAGGGGGGAATCACAGAGGTTTTCCACAACAACGCTTCGGTAATGGTCGGAGTGGCAATGACACAGGAAATGGAAATCAAAACGGTGTTTGTTTTGGTAGAAACCCTGGGGGTGTCTCAAACCTTAGGTTTTAAAGAAATCATTTCGGAATTCAGCAACCTCAAGGGAATGCTAGGAATGAGAACCTTCCTGGACAAGAGGTAGTCAAGAAGGCGCTACCCCAGTCTTTCAAAATAATGGCAGACTATCAGCAGTTAACGCTAGGGAAGCAGCACAAGTGTCCGATGTGGTCACAGGTACTTTTTGCATCAATTCAAAGTCTGTTAAAGTTCTTTTTAATTCTGGTGCATCGTACTCGTTTATTTCTAAGTCTAGAATTAATGACTTAGGATTGGAAAATCCCGAGAAAACATCTTTCTCAGTCGCTATTCCTTCCGGAGAGACCTTTCATTGTAGTATATTAACCCTTCTATTTCGTGGGGTGTCGGTCAATATAGGAAAGACAAAATTCTCGAGTGATTTGTTTCTTTGGAAATGGAAGGTCTAGATGTAATCCTTGGGATGGATTGGTTGGGTAGATATAAGGCAGTAATAGATTGTGAGGGGCAATCTGTAACGCTAAGCGGACCCCGAGGAGAGAAAGTTAAATATAGAAAGCTTCCCAAGGACCCAAGGTAAAAATTGTATCGTCATTGAAGGTCCAGAAGTTAATCAAGCAAGGGCAACCGTGGTTTCTGTGTAGTATAGGTAAGGTGAAGGAGCGGGAGGTGCGACTTGACAACATTCCGGTGGTCTGTGATTTTAAGGATGTTTTTCCAGAAGAACTTCCTAGTATGCCGTCAAGAAGGGACGTGGACTTTTCGATTGACTTAATCCCTGGGACAGGGCCAATTTCAAAAGCTTCTTACCGAATGGCCCAAAGGGAGATGGAAGAATTGAAAGTCCAATTGGAGGAGTTGTTGGAGAAGGGTTATATAAGACCCAGTGTGTCGCCCTAGGGAGCCCCGATGTTGTTTGTAAGGAAAAAGGACGGAACGATGCGTTTCTGCATTGATTACAGAGAACTTAATAAGGTCACTGTTAAGAATAAGTACCCATTACCACAGATCGATGATCTTTTTGATCAGTTACAAGGGGCAGGAGTTCTTTTCCAAGATTGATCTGCGGTCATGGTATCATCAGTTACGTATTAAGGAGGAGGATATTAGTAAATCAGCTTTTAAAACCAGATATGGACACTTTGAATTCACCGTGATGCCTTTTGGGTTGACCAACGCACCGGCGGCGTTTATGGGATTGATGAATCGGGTTTTCAACGCGTATCTCGATAAATGTGTGGTGGTGTTCATTGATGATATCTTGGTGTATTCTAAGAGCCCAAAAGAACATCGAGAACATTTAAGGATAGTCTTGCAGATTCTGCGAGAGAATCAGTTGTATGCTAAGTTTTCGAAGTGTGAATTTTGGTTAGAGCAAGTGGCTTTTCTAGGTCACATTGTTTCTAAGGAAGGAATTTCCGTTGATCCAGAAAAAGTAGCAGTTGTTCGGGACTGGTCTACACCCCGAAAGGTTACGGATATTCGAAGTTTCTTAGGTTTGGTAGGGTATTATCGTCGTTTTGTGAAGGATTTTTTTTTTCATGCCGGTCGTCCGCTAACATCCTTGATGAAGAGAGAAAAGAAGTTCGAATGGATAGAGGAGTATGAGAAGACATTTCACTTGTTGAAGGAGAAATTAACTACAGCTCCAGTGTTGACCTTACCTGATCCATCTTTGGAATATTCCGTCTATAGTGATGTTTCCAAACATGGATTAGGTTGTGTTTTAATGCAAGATAGGAAAGTAGTGGCGTATGCTTCGCATCAGCTGAAGACTCATGAGGTGAATTATCCAACACATGACTTGGAATTAGTGGTTGTGGTTTTTGCATTAAAAATCTGGCGTTATTATCTCTATGGTGTCAAATGCAAGATCTTCATGGACCATAAAAGTTTGCAATTTTTGTTCACTCAATCCGAGTTGAATTTGCGCCAACGACGTTGGTTAGAACTTATCAGTGATTATGACTTGGAGATTGCTTATCATGATGGCCGTGCGAATGTGGTCGCTGATGCTTTGAGCAGAAAATCGAGGCACTCAGTCTCAGCATTAATAACCTCTGAGGAATTGCGTAAGGAGTTTGAGAGAATGAGCTTAGAGATAATCCAAGAAGGGGAGTTGGAAGCCAAGTTGAGTGCATTGTCCATTCAACCTACATTTTTCGAAGAGATTATGGCTAAGCAACTGGAAGACCCCAAGTTCATTAAACTTCGGGAGTAGATCAGTGAAGGGAGAGCTGACGGTTTTACAATTCATGAGGATGGTAGTCTTCGTTTTAAAGGACGGTGGTGTGTACCGGATGGGTGTGACTCTTTGAAGGAAAAATTATTGAACGAAGCTCATAATTCTAGATACTCAGTTCATCCTGGTGGAGACAAGATGTATCAAGATTTAAAATGCATGTTTTGGTGGTCGGGTATGAAAAAAAAATATTGCAGAATTTGTTGCTAAGTGCTTGACGTGTCAAAAGGTCAAGAGTGAGCATATGAGACCTCCCGGATTATTACAACCTCTAGAAATTCCAATATGGAAGTGGGACGACATTTCCATGGACTTTGTGTTGGGTTTGCCTCGAACAAGAGCCGGTAATGATACTCTTTGGGTTATCGTGGACAGACTTACTAAGTCGGCAAGGTTTATTCCAATGAATTGTAAGTGGGATATGGAACAACTTGCTTGTGCTTATATTAAGTACGTGATTCGCTATCATGGAATACCTCGTACTATTATTTCTGATCGGGATACTCAATATTTGTCACAAATCTGGAAATCACTACAACAAAGCGTTGGGGACCACCCTTCTTCATAGTACATCCTTCCACCCAATGACCGATGGTCAGACGGAACGCGTCAATCAAATACTGGAGGACATGTTGAGAGCAATAGCCATGGAATGGCAAGGTTCATGGGATGAACATTTGGATCTGGTAGAGTTCTCTTATAATAACAGTCACCAAGCTACGATTCAAATGGCTCCGTTTGAAGCACTTTATGGTCGTAAGTGCCGTAGTCCTGTATGCTGGGATGATTTACTGAATCTGTCACCTTAGGACATGAAATGCCTGTTCAGATGACTGAACAAGTAAAGTTAATTCGCGAGAAAATGAAAGAAGCCCAAGATAGACAAAAGTCGTACGCCGATCTCCGACGTCGGCCTGATGAATTTGAAGCGGGTGACAAGGTTCTACTTCGTGTGTCTCCAATGAAAGGAGTAGTTCACTTTGGTGCTCGTGGAAAGTTAAGCCCACGTTTCATAGGTCCTTATGACATTGTGGAGAAAGTAGGGAAGTTAGCCTATCGGTTAGCATTGCCTAATGCTCTGGGTAAGGTGCACGACGTTTTTCACATTTCTCAGTTGAAGCGTTACGTCGCAGCCTCTTCTCATGTATTAGATCCAGAGCCGTTAGAACTTGATGAGAGCCTAACCTATGAGGAACAGCTTGTCCGGATATTGGATAAGAAGGTCCGTAGTACTCGTCGGAGGGATATCACCATGGTTAAAGTATTATGGTCCAATCACCGCTCACAAGAGGCAACCTGGGAGACGGAAGACTCCATGCGAGAGCAGTATCCTCACCTTTTCTCTCGGGTTACTAAGTTACGGGGACGTAACTTCGTTAAGGGGGGTAGAAGGCGATAGGATTTTCGCGCGATTTATGTTTTGGGTTGATTTGTGTATGTGTGTATAGTGATTAAGTTCGTTTTACTTGTTTTGTGGTTATGTGTTATGATAAGTGTGGTTTTGGGGTCAAAACCTTTTTAAGGGGGGTAGTCTGTAACACCCCGATATTTTCCCGATATTTTCTTCCCGATATATTTAATAATTCACTAGTAATATTATTTCTATATATATATTTTATTTATTATTGGGCTTGGTCATGAGATTTGCAATCCTTTTTGGCAATTAGAATTATTTGGGCCCAAACTTTTCCTTAAACCATCTTTTATTTTCAAAAAAAAAAAAAGAAAATAGGAGGGACTCTTGGTGGAGCTTGTAACTCCCTTAGGGTAATGAAGGATCAAGGCATTAATCCCATATAATTAACCCTTCTTAATTCCTTAATCATTTTCATTTTGACATCCTTTCATTTCTAAAGTTTCCAAGGACAAAAAAAAAAACATATCCTTTCAAAATTCCTCCTAATCCACATTCCTAACTCCATTACATTTGATCATTAGGTGTTTTCCTTTACAATTGTAAGTGTAATTCTTAATCTATATTGATTCTTAAGTTTTAATTTAAAATTCTATGATTATTATATGTTTTATCTTATAATTCATGTTTAATTTAAGAATTTAAAATTTCATGTATGATTTTGGGATGTATTTTTCTATCTAAATTGATGAAGAATGTTTCTTTTTAGAGTTTTTAGATATGCATATATGTGAAGAATAGGATTGGTTTGTGTGATGGGTGATTTTGAAATTTATATATAAAAATGAATGTTCATGTAAAAAAAATGTGTGTGGTTAAAGAAATTATTGTTGAACAAAGAATTTAATCTCAAAGATAGTTCATAAGAATTATATAAATTTGGTCATTGATATTTAATAGGCAATGTACCATTTGGAATTCATTTGTTGATGAAATTTTGGTGAATCCCGTAGGGTTAGAAAAATGTTAAAAAAATCAGTTTTTGGAACATTTTTGCCTTTGAAATTAAGTTAAAAATACTTATACTATGTTATAAATTATGAAAATTGGTACTCGGGGGTTTTGACGCCTTCCGGACGCAACGGTGAAATTGGATTTTCAGTTTGACAATTTTAAGTTGAGTTTCTGGACAGATTGTATAGGCTGTCCGGTTTTGTGTATATACCATGTTATAGTAGGTGATGGATGTTCATGTTGTGTGTAGTATTCTAGGTATGGATGTGATTGTATATGTGTGTTATGGATGATTTGAGGAAAATGTGTATGTGTGCTTATTTTCCGAATACGATTGAACCTTGTAGGAAGTCGATTCGTGACCGGGAATTGATTAAGACGCTTGTGAGTTGGTTATCCTGCTTAAGGTATGTACACGCAGCGTGGTTCGCATTAGTCCGATGTATCATATAATAATGATATACAAAAGTGAAGCATGGATATATAGTACGAATAATGTTATCTTTCGAATCAATAATTTTTATACATTGTTTTGATAAGCAGAGGTAGTATGACCTCACTAACTTTAAAGTGGACGTAGTATGACGTCAATTGGTGGAAAAGAATTACTCGCGGTATATGAGGGCATTATGAGCCACCGCGGGGGTATGCATACTTAACCATAGGCACCGAAGTAAGGCGAGTGTCTATGGTAGAGACTTGCTTAGGGGTTAGCTCCCCCTAATGTATTGTCTCACTTATGGAGTTTGGAGTGTACCGGCAGTATGGCTGGATAGTACAGCAGTATGGCTGACTAACCTTTACATGAAAATAATTATTCTGAATAAGCATGATCGAAGCGTAAGGTTCCGTGAATTGTCAACTAATAAATTAAAACCTTCTCTTATGTTATTATTTATTTGGTATGCGACGTTTGCTGACGTGTACTTTTGGTCTTAATGACCCTGCGATGATGTTGTTTCCTATCTGGGCAATGACTAGCAGTAAGTTAAGTTGCAGGTCTGGAGAGTGAGGATTGACTCTCGAAGAAATAAATCTTTAGAATATAGAAGTTTGATAAGAAATAAATCATTAGAATTTCTAGTTAAGTTTGAAGAACATTTGGTTTTTATGAGGCGATTTTCGTTCTCAAGTTGTAATAAGTAGATTTAACCTTTCGTTCTTATCCGCTGCTAAGAATTTCTTATTATCTAGTAGTTCTTAATAACGCTAATAGAACTCGATCCGCAAGCTTCCCTTAATTTCAAATCCGTTTTTAACTGCCTTCTAACATCCTGGTTTGACTCGGACGATATATACTTGTTTTTAAAAGGTCATCTTCTCTTTTCGTACGATCCGAGTTATTCCGTGATGTTACAGTTTTGTTTTTGGATTAATAAAATTTTTTAATCCAAAATAATAATAATAATAATAATAATAATAATAAGTAATGATAATCTAATCTGATTTGATTTGCTATAATCTTATTTAAATTTTTCTGATCTTATCTGATTCGGTTTAATCTGATTCAATCTAATTTCAATAAGAATAAATAATAAATTTAAAAAATAGGTCGAAGAGAAGAGACCCTTAATTACATTGGAACTTAACTTCATAAGTTGCTCTTAGAATAAATTATTACATGACTTGCAATACATATTGATTGACAATAAAGAAGCTGATATGCCAAATAACCTTGAGAGTTACAACTTACAAGTATTAGTACACACTACCCATAACCAATGCTACATTCAAATAAATATGCAAAATGAATTAACTCACACCCAAAAATAAAATTATTTATGGATTTAAGTTATTTAAGTAATTCTTCTTGCAGACTCCAGAGCAAGATCTGACACAGCCTTCCACTTCCTTTCCACCTGTAATTTTATAAGTTCCATGAAAATATTTGGTCACCCAACTATTATAAGATATCTTAAAATAATCTTTTAGGTAAGAAATTAGAAAAGAATTTTTTTTAAAAAAAATTTTCTCTCAAAACTAACATCCCTTAAAACATTACTCATATATATAAAATGTTTAATAATCGATAATAAATGGTTGGAATGAAAATGAATGGGAGGATAAATTTTCATAATATTTATCATGTCATTACCATGGTAATGAAAATTTGATCATAAAAAACTTTTTGTTTCTTTGCAATTTTCCATTACCACCTAATGTCGTTCAAATAATAATACATTGGAATAAATTTTGTGAAGAAAAAGAAATTGGTGAAAAAGTATAACCATGACCATTAAATTTGTCAAGAGATATTACTACCAAAATTATATACAATTTCCACCATTTAGTACCATTTACCAAACTGGTCTATTGTATAGAACTTTGAAAAATAGTTATTTAAACAATAATTAAAAATTACCTGGATTATTAAGGGTACTAATGTTGGTGCAATGAGAAGAAGCACAACCAAGGTTACAGAAATGAAAGGAATCAACATGAGTAAGATTTGTAGGGAGAATACAATCTCTAAGACACTCAAAAGCACAGTAACCAAGAGTATGAGTTGGTTGAATAGCACACAGAATATAGCATGGAATATAACACTCTTGGAATGTTGTACCACTACATTTTTTTGGTACCACGCTCAAACCAATTGTGCTCATTATTAACACTATTATTGTTAATGTTCTTTCATTCCCATGAAAATACATCTCTCTTTCTGAATCACCAAATCAACAAATGAGCAATTGAAAGTGAGGAAAAACAAGCTAAGCTATGCTTTTTTTCAAATGATTATTCTGATCAATTAATCTGAAAATAAGCACTGAGTTTTAGGTTTTATACTCTCTCGTCTTAATACAAGTGTTCCTTTTACTTTTGCATAAACTTTGAAAATAAATATAAGTTGATTGATGCAAATTATAATCTGAAAATAAATATATATATATATATATATATATATATATATATATATATATATATATATATATATATATATATATATATATATATATATATATATATATTATCTCCTATTCACTATTATTGTCCCATTTGATTTTTCTCATACTATTAATCGACACTTTCAATTTGTATTTTGTTCTTAATAATCTATAAGTTAAAATATAGTGAAGTAAAATCTTATTTAATATCGTTTTAATGTAATATTTATTAATATTAATATTTTATAATTTTTAATTAAATACAATTTGAAATTTTTATAATTGAATAACTGTATCGGTAAACATACAAATAAGACAATAAGGGAATATACAACAAAGTTTAAATGGAGAACTTAAATATGGTAGGGTTAAAGTCACATGTGAATCTTTAGGTACGTTGTCATGTGATATTTCTCATTTTTTTCCTCCAATTATTGGATTCTTGTGGTGGGATTTATTTGTTTTTCTTAGATTCTTTTTAGTCTATGAAGTGGGTTTAGCATTTTCTTGCATTTAACATTATTTTTATTCTGTAAATCATTATACTGAGGAAATAGGATAACTGATTATCCTGTGTGCTCGTGACTAAGTTATTGATCTTGATTAGCTGAATAGGTTGGTTCGAAACAGGAAGGACAAAATGTAGGTATTTAATACTCACTCTTATTATACTTATTATTCCTATTTATTTTTTGTCACTATTCACTTATCACTCGTTATTTATGTTTTATTCTTAACCAATAAGTTAAAACATAGTCATGTGAGATCTTTTTTTAATTAATCTCAATAGAAGGATTATTATTATTAATTTACTTTTAAATTTGTAATTAAAAAAATTAGAGATATTAAAGGTTGAAATATTGCTTCTGCAAGTGTACACAACAAATAGAAAAGTAAAATGCGACAAAGCATTTTTGTCGCTTATTTTGTTACAGGAGGCATTAGGTGACAAAATAAGCGACAAAACACTTTGTCGACTAAATCTTTGACGCATAATTTTTTTATTTTGTCGCCTATTGTGTCGCTGAGCTCTGGGACAAAACATAAATGTTGTCGCCTATTAAGTCGCATAATGTCGCATAGCATTAAATTGGCAGGTAAACATTTTTTTTTAGTGAACTTTTCATTGTCTTGTCCTTTTAATTCAGTACTTGCTAATGTACGGTGAATTATGCAACAATTTAGGCGACAATTTTTTTGTCACATAAGTACATTTACATGTACCGTGTATATTTGTGAGTTTTTTGTATATTATTATTATTATTATTATTATTATTATTATTATTAAAATTATTAAAATTATTATTATTATTATTATTATTATTATTATTACTTATTATTATTATTATTATCATTATTACTTATTACTATTATCATTATTATTTTTTTTGGAAATTGAGATTTTCATTTCACCAAAACAAAGACAATACAATACAACCTAATTATTGCATCAATGTGAAAGGGTACCCACTTTCTAGGAAGGTTTGCACCCCCTCACTCTTCATGTGCATAGGAGGGAGAGGATCTCATCAAAGGAAACAAAATACAAGCTACTACTCTAGATCTCTAAACCATCCTTGAGAGGACGCCTCCTGAAGGTATAGCACGGTGATCCTTTGCTTGATATCACATTTTGTCGCAACGCATCACCTGGTGAACTGATTTCACATAGTGATGCCAGACAGCCTTATTCCTAGCTCTCCATATATGGTAGCATAGGCTACAAATGCAGGCTATGATAACTTTCCTCCGGAAATGCGAGACCTTCTAATTCCTTTTCATGATGGTACCTAGGGAGTGCTTGATATGCATACCCAGCCAGGAGTTCAAGTTGTCCATACACTTAGAGCTAAAGATGCAGCGAAAGAAAATATGCTCTATAGTTTTGGTATCATCACCACAGATAGAAGATAGGTTATTATCAACCACCCCTATTTCAGAAAGTCTATGCTTTGTCTTGAGTTTATCCCGTATAGCAAGCCATAGAGCAAAACGAGCTTTGGGGACTGAGGCCCTGTTCCAAAGATGCAGCGAAAGAAAATATGCTTTGTCTTGAGTTTGTCCATACACTTAGAGCTAAAGATGTAGCGAAAGAAAATATGCTCTATAGTTTTGGTATCATCACCACAGATAGAAGATAGGTTATTATCAACCACCCCTATTTCAGAAAGTCTATGCTTTGTCTTGAGTTTATCCCGTATAGCAAGCCATAGAGCAAAACGAGCTTTGGGGACTGAGGCCCTGTTCCAAACAAAAGAGCTCCAGGATACCTTTGGTGTCCTTTCTATGTATTTTGCTGTAGACAATTTGTAGATTGTAGTTGCTGTTTTGGACCCATTGAGATAACTTGTTTGTACCACTATAAATCTTCTTGAGAACCCAGCTTTCTATTGGGGGAGGATTAAAGATCATCTTGTTGGCACCCTTGGTATAATCCCATGCACCCAGCGCACCCATAGAGATTAAGTCATATGGTGGATATGCCATGTAAGTTTCCCTATTGCTATAAGATTCCAAGTTTCAATGTTTCTAATGCCCAAGCCTCCTTCTTTTTTCGGACAACAGATGCGTTTCCAACAAACATTACCTGGGGCAGGATTGTTTCCAGTAGCGTGCCATAAATAAGAACGACAAATAAGGTTTACCTTCCTAATCACCGCCTTTGGGAGGATAAACATCATACACCAGTAGGAGCTTATGCTATTGAGTACCGAGGTGATGAGTTGGATGCGACCTACATAGGAGAGATTTTTGGCATACCAAGATCGAATTCAAGATCTCATCTTATCTATGAGAATGTCACAGTCCGCTGCAGAGATCCTCCTAGATGTGAGGAGATTACCCAAATAGCGGAAGGGGAGAGAGCCTAGTGGGAGATGAACCTCTTGAGCCATCATTACCTTTTTATCCATAGGGATTCCAGCTAGGTAGATGGCTGATTTATCTAGGTTAGCGCATAAGCCAGAAGTTGCAGCGAACGAGTCCAGCCCTTGACATAGGAGTTGGGCAGATTTGAGATTTGCTTTGCAGAAAAGCATAAGGTCATCAGCAAAAGACAAGTGATTTAGCTTTATTCTTCTACATCTGGGGTGGAATTTGAAGTCCTTATGGGAGCCAATCATCATTAGTGTAGGAAAAGATAATCCATTCCAATCACAAAGAGGAGGGGAGACATCGGGTCTCCTTATCGTAACCCCCTCTGGGTTTGATGGTCTCAGATGGGATGCCATTTAGCATAATGGAGTAGTGGGAAGACTCAATGCAAGCCATAACAACACGGATAAAGTTGAGGGGAAAGTTAAGAGCAATCATCATATCGTGCTGAAAAGACCAATCCATTGTGTCATAGGCCTACCTTAGGTCGACCATGATTAGGCAGCTAGGGTAGCAACCTTTTCTGGAGTAGTGCTTCACTATATCCTGGTATAAGAGGATGTTGTGGCTAATTAATCTACCTGCAACAAAGGCGCCCTATGTGTGGTTAATGATCTTGCCAAGGACTCTTTTCAGATGGGAGCAAAGTAGCTTGGAGATACACTTATAGAGGGTGTGGCAATATGAGATAGGTCTATAGTCCCCTGGGCTCGAGGGGTAGGGGACTTTAGGGATGAGAGTGATGGCGGTGTTGTTCCAGCTCTTCGATAGTTTACCAGTGGCAAAGAAGTCCTGTACTGCACTAATCACATCATGACTCACAATAGGCCAGCCTACTTTGTAGAATTTGCTATTGAAGCCATCCAAACCGGGGGATTTGTTATCATTGATGCTCCATATAGCCTCTTTGATCTCTTCATGGGAGAAATTGAGGTCAAGTAGTGCCCATGAATCACAGTCAAGAGTAGGCCCCGCATGAATAGTTTGCATATTGAATCTCTGTCTATTCTTCATTCTGTAACCTAGGAGTTCAGTGTAGTAATCATAGAAGACCTTGGATATGCCTTCATGGTCATGGATGATCCTCCCCTAACTTTGGATCATGTTGATTTTGTTGTGGACTCTCCGGTGATTGATGCTGCTATGGAAATACTTTGTGTTTTATCTCCATATTTGAGCCATGCAATTTTTGCTCTCTACTAGATGAAAGAGGCATAACCGTTCTTTGCTGCAAGGAGATTCTGAGCACTGAGCTTCTCGATATTAGCCAACTATGGATCAGAGGGGTTAGCATGTAAGGCAGATTGAGCATCTAATTGGGCTTGCTCAGCTTTATAAACTGCAATCTGAATAGGGTTGCAGAGATATTGCTACTTAAAGGTGGATCTTAGCAGTTTTAGTTTCCGGTTAATTTGGGAGCTTATATCCCCTTCCACATCCGTATTCCAAATGTTCTCCACTACCTCATTGAAATTAGTGTTGTTAGTCCAAAAATTATAGAATTTAAAGGGCGTTTTAGTATTTAGCTAAGCCAAGAACCGCACCAAGATAGGGTTGTGGTCAAAGTTGCCCTCAGGAAGAGAAGTAGCCTCTGCATTAGGGAGGGTGTTATGCAAGTCATCATTACACAAAGCACAATCTATCTTGCTAAAGACTCTTATATTCCCCATTTGTTTGTTATTCCATGTGTAGAAACAACCATTGCATTTTATGTCCAGAACCTCACATGAAGCCATGCAATTCCTCAGTGAGAGCAATTTAGAGAGTCTAACAGTTTGACCGATGCGTACGTTCAGATTAACAATACAGTTGAAATCCCCTAACACTATCCATAGGCCTCTACATAGATTCTTTAACTTTGCTAGATGATTAAGCATTACCAGTCTCTCGTGTTTGTTGGTAGCTCCATATACAAAGGTGCAAAAGAAGGGGGCACCCATGGAGGGTTTGATTTCTAGGTGCATCAATTGGCTACTACAAACCAAGATATTGACAAGCATTTCCTCTTGTTTCAAACCAATGAGAATTCTACCATTATTGCTCCATGCTAGATTATGAGATATACACCAACCAGTGCACATGTTAGAGTAAAGCTAGGCTAAGCCTTGGTGCTTTACTTTTGTTTCTAAGAGGGAAAACAGGGTCACATTATGCCACAAGATGAATTGTGAGAGCTCATGCTGTTTAGTAGCTCTGTTTAGCCCTCTCACATTCCAAGTTAGGATGTTATTCATTGGGGCGATGGGGTGAAGTCCCCAGCAGTCTTTGTTCATGGTTAGTGAGATCGGGTGCATCCCGGTCTGTCAAAATAGCAAACCCATTGGAGATGTCAATTAGGTTGGCATGAGTATCAGTCGGCTGTTGCTGCGTTGCTTGGATTGTCTGTTGGGTAGGTTATAGGTCAGGGGGTGACATCTTAGGTGTGTTGACAATTTGCTTCTTGGCTCTTTTAGGTTGTACCATTTGGAAGCCCTCTTCGTCCACCTGTGGTGTTAGTTTTGGTTTAGGGACCCATTGCCTTGTCACTTCTTTCCTACTACTACTCTCTGTGTGACCCAATTGTTTGCATATACCACATATCGTAGGGCGCCAATCATAGTCCACCTTAACTCGTACGAGTTCATCATCCTCATTTGTGAAAGCTAGGGTGTCATTGAAGTCTCCTTTCATGTTCATTTCCACCAAGACGCAAGCATATTGCATCTTATCTTTGTTTAGGGTAGCATTGTCTACTCGAATGACGTTTCCCAATATACTAGCAATCATACCTAAGCTCCGTTCACCCCAATAATGCATAGCAAGTCCTGGGAAACAAACCCATATAAGGATGGTATCAAGGCTCTCTTTCTCAGACGACATATTTTTAGACTAGGGTCTCACAACAAATGCTTTTTTATCAAACAAAATACCATTAAAAGCATAAGCATCAGTCACTCCCTCTATAGATTTCATGTGGACTAGATAAATTAGTTTGGCAACCGAGCCAATTTTTTCAATCTTCTTTGTTTTCCAAATTCTTTTCACAAAACCCTCAATAACGTGTATCGGGGGGTTAGCACCAAGTACATAACATATAACAGATGATTCTCGGTATTTGAGTTCCTCCTCAATGTCAGAATAGCTAATTTTTATAGGAAGGGGGTGATTGGACTGATTACTTGTGGCTACTAGATTGCTGAAGTTCAATGGGGGCAGCCTCGACTTGCTGAGAAGCTGCTGTCTGGACAGGTTCTGGATTGGGTTGCTGTCTGCACAAAGTAGGTGCTGGTCCTTGTTGGCTATGTGCTTGGACTAGTTGTGGGGTTTAGTTGATAGAAACCCTAGACGTCAAGATATTAGGTCTTCGTTGTGGGACACTGATAATTGAGGCCCTAGCAGTGGAGTTCGTACCAGAGGTGGAGCCATGGAAAGCCTTGGACCAGCTGGTGTAGAGTCTGGCCTCCTGTAGGTGGCGCAAGGAGGTTCTTGGGCTAAGGACCTCGTTTTCGAGGACGGTTAGGTCTTGGTTGTCGATTGGGGATGTCGCTGGTGCAACATGAGATTCAATTGAGGATGTTGATCCTTTCGAAGATCATGATGAAGGCAACCTCTTATGCTTTATATGCTTCTTTGGTCATCCCCCCTTGCCATGGCTAATTTCTTGGGAAATTAGGAGAGAAAAATTTTAGAGAAAGAACGAAAAGACTCATTTATTATTGTTATTATTATTATTTTTTTTTTAGGAAAAGATTTTTATATTACCTAATCAAAAAACGAGATATAAGAGAACAAAGACCCTTAAGTTTCCAGCTTATCTCCCCATGGTTGCATCAGTGTGAACACAAAGCCCACCTTCTAGGAAGGGTTTCAAAGTGTCACTCTTCATGTGCAAAGGAGGTAAGCAGGAAACCTCAAAATGCTATACGCAAAAGGCAAAGCCAAAAAACAATGCTACCTATGTCAGCAGGACATATCCAACTTGACAAGACAAAAACAAAAGAGTCAAAATAAATTTGGCCTAGCTACATTTAAAACAAAGACAAAACGGTTGAGGCCTACAACAACATCTATCGTGAAGACAAGCTCTAGACTTGAGAGCTGAAGATGCATTCGAGTACAAAACACCAACCAGAGAGACTAAAGCTGTAGGTGAGCTTCAAACTGAATCAGATCTCAAGGACCCTAGGAATTTGAATATGGTCTCCGAGGCGTCTTTGATGCTGCCTACCACTTGGTTAACCATTGGTATTCTTTGGTTCCATGTGCCGTCATTCTTGATGCTCCAAATCGCATAGATGAGGTTGCAAAGGGTGGCCTCAAATTGTTTCCTTTTGTGTGGCCCTAATTGGTTCCTTCTGAGGGTATCTTCCAGTATCTCGATTTTGCTGTTAGTCACAAACCACACCTTCAATTTAGCTACACATTTCTGACTAAAGGGGCATTGGAAAAAAAGATGGTTCATTGTTTCTTTTTCTAGTTCATAGATCAGACATGTGTTAGAATCGACGACCCCAGCAAGCTTTAGGCAATGTTTTGTTTTCAGGCGGTTGTTGAACGCCAACCAGGCTATGAACCTGCTTTTGGGAGTAGCAATCCTATTCCATACTATGTTGTTCCACCTGACTCTATTACTTCCTCTCCCGAGGTCGTTGTATACTTTTGTGATAGAGTATATCAGTGTGTTCATCCACCTCATTAACTTGTCCTTGACCTTGCATAGCTTTTTAACGACTCAGCTGGATGTGATTAGGGGGTTGAACAGTATCCAATTGCCTCCTTTCATGTACACCTCGTGTATCCATTTAACTCAGAGGGACTTGTGGAGGGTGCTGATGTGCCAAGCGACTTTACTAACTGTAGCTAAGTTCCAGGACTCCAAATCTCTTATTTTCAAGGTCCCCTTCTTTCTTTAGCTTACAGAATTTCTCCCGGCTGATATTCCCAGGGCTCTTGGATTCAGTAGAACCATACCAAAGGAAGGATCTGCAGATTACATGCCTGTCGGAGGACCTTTTTGGGAAGAATGACTGCTTGACACCAGTAACTAGTTATACTCATAAGGACGGATTTTACTAGCTAGAGGCGAGCGGTGTAGGAAAGGTTTTTTGCATACCACACTTTGATCCGGGCTGTCATCTTGTCGACTAAATACTCATAATATGTGACTGAGTACCTTCTCGATTTGAGAGGCATCCCAAGATACTTAATTGGGAGGCTCTCAAAATTGTAGTGTATGATTTTCTCTACCTGATCTCTGAAATCATTGCTCACTCTTGCAAGGTATATACCTGATTTGGAGTTGTTTGCTTTGAGGCCGGAGCATGAGGAGAAGTAATCTATTGTCTTGATTAGGATACTAATGGACTGTAGGTTACCTTTACAGAACATCATAAGGTCATCTGCAAAAGCTAGGTGGTTGAGCTTGAGATTGCTGCATCTAGGGTGAAATTTAAACTCTGGATCTTCACTGGCCAAGTTGAGGGTTCTCGATAGGTATTCCATGCCTATTACGAAAAGTAAGGGGGACATTAGGTCTCCTTGTCTAACTCCTCTTTTTGCTTGGAATATGAAAAAGGGGCTGCCATTGATAACCAGAGATTACTCAGTAGATGTGACACACGCCATGAAGATCTCTCTGAACTTCCTCGAGAAATTAAGCGCAATTAACATGTCATGTAGGAAGTCCCAATCAAGTGTATCATAGGATTTCCTGAGGTCTATCTTCAAGAGGCAACTGGGGGAGCAATTCTTCCAACAATAGTGTTTGACTATATCCTGACATAAGAGGATGTTGTAGAGAATGCTTCTTCCTTCGATAAAGGCTCCTTGCGTGGGGCTTATGATGGATCTCAGTATAAGTCGGAGCTTCCTGTAGATAAGCTTAGAGATACACTTATATATAATATTGCAACAAGAGATTAGACAATAGTCACGTAGGGTGTTTGGGGGGGCAACCTTTGAAATGAGCGTTAGCTATTGTGTTCCAAGATTTTAAGAGGGTACCATTTGCAAAAAAAGTCCTAAATTGTTTTCACAACACTTTTGAAAGTAGCCTTATTAAATCCACTATTGAAACCATCCAATTCTGGCGCTTGTCTTCTGGAATGCTCCATATGGCATCTTTAATCTCATCTGGGGTGAAGTTCAGATCGAGCATATTTTGTTGGTCTTGATTGAGAACAGGGCCATTGTGTATCACGTTCATGTTTATTCTCACTCTTTCCTTCATTTTACATCCAAGGAGGTGTATGCAGTACTTCTGAAAAGCTTCCTGGATTTCCCTTGGATCGCTAGTGGTGCGATCCTGAAGGTGAAGAACATTTATAGTACTGCATTTCCTCCAGTGCTGAATAGAATGGTGAAAGTATCTCTTATTGTCATCTCCCAAAGTGAGCCAATTCAGATTGGCTTTCTATTTGAGACCTAATTCCCATACTTTCTTTAATCTCCTATAGACCTCTGTTTTAATGCATTCGACATCAGCTTGGTGCTTGTCCCTTGGGTGTAGGTGGAGTTCCTCCTAGACTTTTTAAAGTTCATCTTCAGCTTTGGCCAAGTCTCCTGCTTTTGTATTCTTAAACCTTGCTTTACATGGCTCCTTAGCCAATCTGAGATTTTGATCAAGGTGGTTTGAGTTCACAAACGAGCTGGTGTACCATGCTACTCAGATGTTTCATTGAACTCTCTGTGTTCCCCCTAGTGATTGAGGAATTTAAAAGGTTTTGCATTTTAGGGGAGTCAAGGAATTGGACCAGCATTGGTATGTGGTTGAAGTCTCCCTCTGGAAGAAAGCAGACCTCTGTTGTGGGAAACGAGCTCTTCCGTGCTGGGTTTCCCATTACTCTATCAATCTTGCTTAGCACCCTGGTATCCCCTCTTTGCTTGTTTGACCATGTAAAAAGTCTCCCTCTACTTTTCAAGTTGTGGATATCACAGTTCCCCATGCGACTTCGAAGAGGCTCTATTTCATGAAGGCGTGTTTTTTGACCTATCCTCTCATTTAGATTGGCTATGCAATTGAAATCACCCATGACTATCCAAGGCCCCGTTGCAGTTGCACCTATAGTCTCAAGCTCAGTAACCATAATACCCCTCTCATTCTTGTCAGTTCATCTATACCAAGGAGCATGCAAAGCTATCGCCTACATTAGGGTTGACGACCAGATGGATGACTTGGTTGCTAACGAACCATATGTCTACTTTCATTTCCTCGGCTTTCCAGGCTACTATAATCCTACCTCCCTTATGAAAAGCTAAATTGTGCGTGATACACCAAGACGGACAGATTCTTTGGTAAAGGGCACCTATTCCTTGCCGCTTTACATTCGTTTCCAAGAAGTTAAAAATGCTTATGTTGTGGTTGGGGATGAATCGGGCACTTTAGCTTGTTTATTGACCTTATTTAACCCCCAAACATTCCAGGTGAGGATGTTATTCATGATCCTGGATGGGGTAAGCCCCCAGCGCTTTGATAGGTATGATCTTGTCGTGAGATCTCTCAAAGGACTAGTTTTCTATGGTAACATCGGTGAGCACTGTGTTCATTGTGTTGGCCTTTCCAATCCACCTTTCTCCGCTGTGTTATTTCATGTGGCTTACCTCTGGATTCAAGGACCGTGGTGCATTGACTATCTGATTGGATGGTTCCTTCTGGAGTTTGTATTGCCATGGCTTCACGTACCTCACTACCATTGTGGTTGGCTTGTGCTTTTCTGTGATCTTTTTGACTTCCTTTCTTCACACATTCTCTCCTAGTTGGTTTCTTAGGATGTGGGTTCAAGGTTTCCTAGGGTTGGCAAGCACCTGATTGATGACCAAGTTGTTGACATTGGTGGCACCAATTGGGTTTCCAGTCATATTGTATGGCTTGTTTAACCAATTCATCATATTCATTTGTGAAGAACACCTCATCCGGTAGGCCCTTTCTTATGTCCATTTCCACTAGGGCTCTAGCATACATTAATATATCCTTGTTCCAAAAGCCCAACAATCTTTCTGATGCATCTTTCACCCCAACATTTACTAGGGCTGGTAAGTGTATCCATATTGGGATAGAGGATAGGTCTTCTTTTTCCAAGGACATCTTGACTTTCCATGGCTTGATGATGAAATAATTTTTTTCAAAGAGGATACCACTCATCTCACATGCTTTGTCTCTAGCTAGTTTATCATTCAATCTCACAATAAAGACACCTTTCCTAACCATACCAACTTTCTCCACAACAAGGTCTTTCTAGATTCGTTTCACATACCCATCGATAACATGTAATGGGGGGTTGGCTCCCATGACATAGCTAGTTTATTAATATTAAAATTATTATTATTATTATTATTATTATTATTATTATTATTATTATTATTATTATTAATATATTTTTTTTATTGTTATTGTATTATTATTATTATTTTTATTAATATTTAATTTCCTTAAAAGCAATTATTATTTGAGAATAATATAGTAATTGGAAATAATAATGAATAAAGAAAGAAAAAATTATTTCTAAAAAGCCAACATTTTGGCCATCCGCAAATAAAGGGTTAACGTTTTATTTATTCAATAAAAAGACAACATTTGTCTCATTTTTGAAATTAAAGAGATAGCAGGTAAAGCAACCCTGTTGTGACCGGTTAACTCGAGTTCCTTAAAAAAACAGAAATAAAGTTCTTAACCTAATAAATTCTTCATCTTCATTGTAATAAATTCACAAATTAACATGAACCTTCTACCAGAATATTGTTCTGCCATCTCATTGTTTCAAAGCACCATTCCCACAAAAAAATTTAAAACCAGTGATAACAAATCAAAACAGAATATTATTCTGCCAGTACATTGTTTCAAAACAAATAATTCAAAACAGACCCATTACATTACAGCAAAACTACTAATGGCAGTACATTGTAATTCGAAACAAACCCATTACATTACATCATTAGCTAACTGATGCTTGAGTTGGTTGAGTTGATGCTTGAGTTTGTTCAGTTGATGCTTGAGTGATTGAGCTTGTTCCTGCAACCTAAAAAATTCAATACAATTAAGTCATCATTATATACAAATAAGATGGTTTATTATGTAAAAATAAGATGCTTACTTTGGATGTGGATGTCCTACCACCTCTGCATCCTACTTGTCCGGATCTTCCCCCTCTGGACCCTACACCACTATGGATTGACCTTTAATTTCTACCTATTCTTGTTTGTTGAGCTCTTCTTTCTTGTACATTCTCTGGGATTGTTGTTGTAAAGGTTGATGCCTTTCTTGGTCTGCCCCGCTTGCGTGAAGGTTGTGGTGGTTCGTCATTAGTTGGCATCCTACACTTGTTTGGACACTTCCGTTTGTTGTGACCCTTAACCTTGCAAATGCCACAAGTCATTTCCATACCGTGCCTACTCAGTCTTCCTACCTTTTTTGGGCTTTCATGGGGATCTTTCCTCCTATTCAAGCGAGGTCTACCAGGCCCTATTTTAATAGGTGGAGGTGTGAGATCAGTTCTAGGCCAAAATCGAGGCCCTTCCATTGGTGGAATAGAATAAGCATATGCCCGTAAATAGTTATCCTTTTTTACAAAGGATCAATCTAATCTTCAGGAGTTTTACGAACAAAAGAGATACAAGCAATAGCATGTCGACATGGAATCCCTGTCAAATTCCACTTCCGACATGTGCATCCTACTTTTTAAATTTACAGTTATAACATCACCCAAATAATGATTACACTGGAAGATCGTATCAGTTGAAGGGATAGCATCACAATTCTTAACTTTCTCTTTCTCCTTTTCTAGTCTAGCTATAACCCTAGGACCATAATCACCTTTCCACTTACTAACATCTCCTTTTTTAACATATAACCGTTGCATGACTTGTGTTCTAATGTCTTAGCACATGTTTATAATGTGTTTTGTTCGAGTACTTATAATATATTTGTTAAATGTTTCTGCCATGTTATTCACAATGACTTCAACTTTGGCTGTGGATGACATATATGTCCTACAAACAAAAGCAGGGTTGTACCTCTTGAAACCATCAACAGCTATTCGCAATATTTTCTCCGTCTCCACTAAAGCATCTTCAAAATCAGCCTTATTGTACGCTTTAACTGCCTTTTAAAACAGAAGCTCCAACTCCTCACCCTTGAATGACTTGTGCCAATGAGCGTAAATGTGTTTAGAACAATGTCTGTGTTCAGCTTTGGGGAACACTTTAGCAACACCATTTAATATTGCCTAAAATAACATTTGTGTAAGAATAAATGACAAAATATAACAATTATGTAAAAATAACTGACAGAATACAACTAACTAGAGCTGACTAACCTGGTGTTCATCTGATATAATAACCAAGTCGTTCCCATCACCTAAGTTGAGAAAAATCTGAAGATTCTGCAGAATCCATACCCAACTTTCATTATTTCACCCTCTACAACTGCCCATGATATTGGGTACATTTGATCATTGTGGTCTCTCCCAATGGCACTTAGTAGTTGACCACCTAAAAAGGTCCTTAGGAAGTACGTATCGATACAAATAACCTTCTTGTATCCCCCTAACCATCCATGTTTCAACCCCTCAAAACACACATGCTGTCTTTGAAAAACATTAGCATTATCAACTCTCGTGGGATCAGTGACAAGTTTCACCAAGCTTTGTGAGTTATGTGTTTCAGAGCCTCAATGTAACTACCAAGCTTGGTGTAGTGCTCTAGCATACTACCATGAAACATTCGATGTGCATGATACTTGACTCTATAAGCAAAATCCTTATTATAAGGAACACCAAAGGCTTTCTTAATCATAGCCATTATTTCTTTAGCTTGCCAATGTGGTCGAACCTTGAACACCTCTAAGAATTGGTCTGCTACCCATCTGGATTTCATTTGCCTATTCTTTTTCATGTTTCTTGAACAATTATGCTCACCATCAACTGATTTAACAACATACACAACTCTCCTTGAATCCCATCCACCATACAAATAAAATTTGCATCCTGAGACACATTTACAGTGACATTTTGTTTTCTATGATTATTACTAGAGGTTATTGTGATATTCCTTCCTTGTAATATCCCATACTTTGCCACATCATTCTTGAAGCTTTGCCTAGAGGTGAACCTTTGCCCAACAACCCATTTAAAGCACTTAAAGTCTGTATTATCTTCAATTAAAGGCCCTCTTTTTCTTAACCAACTCTCATCACAAAAAAACTCTTCATTTGAACCTGGAGGTGTCTCAAAATCATCTGAACTGTCCCCAGAATCAGAGTTTATATTTCCTTCCCTAACATCACTTTCTAGAATCAGAGTTTAGAAATTTCTGCTCTAAACTTGTGTCTAGCAGCTACAAACTCTTCATCACTAGATCCTTCAACATCTACTAACTCATCCACAAAATCAACATCCTCTAACTCATCCTCACTACTCACACTATCATCAAGGCCTACTTTATAATCCTCATCTTCTGAACAACTATTACCAGATGCACTCCCCTCTACGAATTTATCTACAAAATTAGAATGAATTTCAGGCTCAAGAGGGTGGTCAACATTAGTATCAGACAATAATGCCCTTTTGGTAGTAGTGCGTGGCTGCTGGTAAATTGCTCCTAAGACTTCTCCTCAATGGTATATTAGTACTCCTTCTAGGGGTTAACTTTTTGGGCTGGACCGTTGGTTGATCAAGTGGTCCTTTATCAAGATCAGTTACAGGGAGTGCTGAAGTTAGATATTTATGAAGCACGTACACATTCACTATCCTCATCTGAATTACTGCATTATGTAACTCAACAACAACATTTTCCCCATCTATCTTCCTTAAGCCATCCTTTAAAGTGTAACCTGGAAGCAAGTAAAAAGGTCCTTGT